>NC_091434.1:141881909-141958986 GCF_964237555.1 Oryctolagus cuniculus | reverse complement strand
ATGTGGAATGTGGGCATCCAAGCGGCATCTTAACCTCTGAGGCTGAATACCCACCTGTAACCGTTTAATTTTAAAGGCTGCTGTTGTCCAGAAATCACATCCTTTGCCACTATTTAAGTTTATGATGAAAATTTTAGATACAAATTTGAAAATGTGTGAGGGATTTAAAGTTTTTCAGATTTCTTTTAGTAAAGTCTGAAGACTACTGGGTTCAGATCCTAGAACCAAATATAATCCTACTAACCTTTTTCTGCTGGTGAGATTAGATCCTGTCTTTAGATTGTAATAATCGGCCTTTTCTTTTACTAATTCAGCAGCAAGATCTAAAAATGATCTAAGAAAATCTCAGTAATTAGCTGTTAACTCAATAGTTAAGGAGAAACCTAGAAATATTTAGCTTTAAATAACCTCTAAATGCAGATGATTCAGAAACTTAAAATTCTACCCAGGACAACTCTTTAGAGTTTGTATTTCCAGCTACACGTGACAAATCCACCTGGGATGTTTCTTAAACAATTTGCTCACATCATGTCCAATATTCTTATTATATATCTATTATATATTATATGTATAAATATATATTTATATATATAAATTTATTTACTTATTTGAAAGGCACAGTGACAGAGAGAGGGAGAGACACAGAGAGAAGATCTTGCATATGCTGGTTTATACCCTAAATGGCTACAATAGCCAGGGCTGGGCCAAGCTGAAAACAGGATCTAGGAACATCCTCATCTCCCACGTGGGTGCAGGGGCCCAAGCACTGGGACCATCTTCCACTGGCTTCCCTGGTGCATTAGCCGGGAGTGGATTGGAAGTGGAGTAGTCAGATCTGACTACTCTGATATGGGATGAGGGGATCCCGAGTATTGGTTTAAGCTTCTGTGCTGGCTCCTGCTATTCTGATTCAAATACTATGATTCCCTTCCCCAGTCCCCAGACAGATTTCCCTTCAGTAAATACTTACCCTGTCCCTTAGTGTTTTAGGCACCCATGGCTCCTGCTGCCACTGTTGTAGCTGCTACCACCGCTGCTGCTGGGTTGCTTAGGAGTGGAAACATGAGACAAGGTCACCAAGAAACAGGAAAAGAGAAACAGGTGATTTCTCCATTTTCTCTGAGCATTGGGGATTCTCTTTCTTGCTCTTTGGGCCAGAACCATAAGGCTTCATCTGGAGCTTTCTTTACCCCTATGGGGTTCCTGCCTCAGGCTTCCGGCTTCCTTGAATCCAGACATGCTGGAGGGAAAACAAAATGGGGAACTCTCTGTGATTTCACACTGATTCCAATGATCTTCTGTCCCCATTTGCTTGCCACCATCTTGGCTTCCTGCCACTCACAGTTGCTGCACGCATTCTGTCCATCTTCTACCTGCACTCAGTGGGAAACACAGGCTGGGCTTTACTTACCCTGAGCTGCATTCTGTGTTTTAACTTATGATATGATAAGCATCTTCCATTTTTGTTAAATACTTAATGTGTACATACCTTTCTCTTTATAGCACTTTAGCCATTTTCCAGTGTTGAGTAGTGAGGAGTAGGGACATCTTGGTGAGCCACAGATCTAAAATGCTTTTCTATTCTGCAAAAGTGGAACTGTACCCATTGAACAACAACCTAACAACCTAACAACTTCCCTTTGTGCTCTGCCTCCAAGCCCCGGGCAACCACACATACCACACTCTAGACTGGACATTTAGGTTTTTTCCAGATTTCCCCCTGTTGTAAATTGTGATGAATATATGGTTAGGAGAATTTAGAAAAATCTCTCTTGTTGTTGAGCCTAGGCCTTTCAGAAAATTTCTGCTCTAATAAGACTTTTTTTTTTTTAATTTGAGAGGCAGAAAGATAGATAAAGAGTTCTCATCTGCTGATTCCCTCCCCAGATGTCTGCAACAGCTGAGACTGGGCCAGATGGAAACAGGGGGCCAGGAGCTCATTCTGGGTCTGCCATGTGAGTGACAGGATTCCACTTACTTGAGCCATCACTACTGTCTCCCAGGATGTACATTAGCAGAAAGCTGGAGTCAGGAGCAGAGGTGGGTATTGAACCTTGGCACTCCCATGGGGGATGCAGTGTCTTAACTGGCATCTTAAACACTAGGCAAGCCGGCACCGCGGCTCACTAGGCTAATCCTCCGCCTAGCGGCGCCGGCACACCGGGTTCTAGTCCCGGTCGGGGCGCCGGATTCTGTCCCGGTTGCCCCTCTTCCAGGCCAGCCCTCTGCTGTGGCCCGGGAGTGCAGTGGAGGATGGCCCAGGTGCTTGGGCCCTGCACCCCATGGGAGACCAGGATAAGCACCTGGCTCCTGGCTCCTGCCATCGGATCAGCGCGGTGCGCCGGCCGCAGCGCACCGGCCGCGGCAGCCATTGGAGGGTGAACCAACGGCAAAGGAAGACCTTTCTCTCTGTCTCTCTCTCTCACTGTCCACTCTGCCTGTCAAAAAAACAAACAAACAAAAAAAAAAAACAAAAACAACAACAAAAAAACACACTAGGCAAAGCACCCACTCTTCTTTCTGTCTTTTGCCGTCTACTCTCTTAATTTGGCTGGAACTAATAGGTTTCAAATTGTAAACAAGATTAAGCACCTCTGTTGTAGTACAATAGTTTGAATTTAGGGCAAATGTTGTATTTGACCTGTTTGACCATGACTGGTTTGTACTAATGTAAATTTTTGTTGGTTTGTTTGAAAGAGATGCAGAGAGATGGAGAGAGAGAGAGAGAATTCCCATTCACTGATTCATTCCCTTACAATGACTGATCCAGGGCAGAACCAAGAATCAGGAACTCAAGTTGGGTCTCCCATGTGGGTGGCAGGGATCCAACCACTTGCACTGTCACCAGTGCCTCCCAGGTTGTACATTAACAGGAAGCTGGACTTGCAAGTGGAGCAAAGACTTGTACCCAGGCACTCTGCATGGGATGCAGGCATCCCAAACAAGCATCTTAGTCACTGTGCCTTACACCTGCCCCAGCAATCTGATTTGAGGGTACATGCCTGGCCATTGTTGATGACACCTGTGACTCTATCTGGATACAGTCATAAATGTCAGAGCCCTCTCTCTGTCTCTCCAGTATAGCCTGTGTTCTACCTGCTGTAACACAGTAGGCGTCTTCCCTGTGGGTGTATGGCAGAGCCTGGGATCTGGAGAGGCCCGTAGGCATCCAGACGCTTCCAATTCCCTCTCCCATCAGTATGTACTCCGAGTCTTCCCCAGAGTGGTGAGAATTAGAGCCCTTACTCTGTCCCGGGACAGGGACCCTTATCTTTGAGCCCACTGAGTCTGCAGAGGGCAGGAGATGGCACATAGCTTTCATTTTGTTCTGTCTTATGTCATTGAGCCTGCATTCTCCGGGTAAGGGGCTTACTTGATTAGAGGAAAAGGAATCAGATTTTAGTTCCAACTTGTGTAAAAGGAAATGATTTTGATTTTCTTCTGTCAAGATTAATCTCTCTTTAGGGTTAGATTTCTCTCCAAAAAGATGGTACTAATTTGCCTTTCCACTAAAAATATATGAAAGTTCCTGTCTCACCACACCCATACCAATCATTCTCATTTTTAATATTCATGACTGTGACAGATAAAAGATGGTGATTTCATGTTTAAAATGTGTGCTTCTTTGATTGCTGGTAAAGCGGAATATTTTTCTGTGTTTCCTGCCACACTATCAAATTTCCTTCTTTGTGAATGGTTATTTCTTGCCCGTCTATTTCTCCCACGTCCGTATCATTTGGAAAAAATCAGTTGGGGAAACATATCGAAGCAAAACTCTTTTCTAGTCCAGAAATCATTTCATTGTGCTGTTTACTCCAGGTATACCTAGGAGGATGGTGGCAAAGGTCACATTAACAATAGCAATCTACAAAGAGTCTAAAGCATAAATTAAGATGGTGATCTAAGTGTTCTTCCAATTTTTGGGATCAAACCAGCTCCATGCTCTTCTTACTACCTGCCTGCCCTCTGATGGAGGTGCTGAAGAGCATCCCTGGAGGTCAAGTGAGCTGTAAGGGGGATAGTGAAGAACTCAAAGGGAAGCCTAAATGGCAAAGCACCCCTGAGTAATTAAAAAGCCATGGTGTGGGGTGGGTGTTCAGCCTCGTGGTGAAGATGAGACTGAAGACACCTGTGTCTCATATCAAAGTGCCTGAGTTTGATTCTGGTTCCTGATTCCAACTTCCTGTGAATGTACCAGGAGACAGCAGGTGATGGCCCAAGTGATTGGGTTGCTGCCACCCACATGGGAGACCTGCGTTGAGTTCCTGGCTCCTGCCTCCAATCTGGCCCAGCCCAGGCTTTTGTAGGCATTTGAAGCATGAACCAGTTCATGAGAGTCTCTTTCTCTCTCTCTTGCTATTTCTGTATGTCTATCTCTTTCTCTCCCCACCACCCCTCTCAAATAAAGAAAAAACCCAAGCAATTAAAAATCACTGTTTGGGGGCCAGCACTGTGCGCAGCGGGTTAACGCCCTGGCCTGAAGCTCTGGCATCCCATATGGGCGCCGGTTCTAGTCCCGGCTGCTCCTCTTCCGATCCAGCTCTCTGTTATGGCCTGGGAAAGCAGTAGAAGATGGCCCAAGTCCTTGGGCTCCTGCACCCACATGGGAGACCCAGAGGAAGCTCCTGGCTCCTGGCTTCGGGTCAGCGCAGCTCCGGCCGTTGCGGCCATCTGGGGAGTGAACCAGTGGTGGAAGACCTCTCTCTCTGTCACTACCCCTCTCTGTAACTCTTTCGAATAAATAAAAAATTTTTTTTTTTAAAAAATAGCTGTTTGACTTAGAACAACTGCTGTCCTTGATTTTTCCAATGTTGAATGGAAATACTATTGTATTTTCCATAAAAATGTCATTCCCAAACAGGTACCTTTCCATAGAAACTATTCCTCATGTTTGGCCTTGATACTTTGGATAATTCTCATACAGGAAAACCATTTTTTCTTCAATTCTGAATCTGGGAAAGAATCCAAGGAAGTGAGCATTCTGTGTCAGCTCTGGCACTTGCTAGTTATAGTTAGTTGGACGCCCTTGGGTAATCTTTTAACCTCCCTAAGTCTGGGTTTCTTCATCCGTAACCCAGGAATAATGATATTGGTGCATCTATTGTGAGCTTCAAATGAGCTGATGGCAGTAAAAGTGCTTCGTAAACAATAAAGCACTCCACAGATCTGGGGTAATATTAATACAGTGTTGACAACTCTTCTTGAATCAATGTTTAATTTGACTTAGTTGTCTATGTGTTTTAAAATAAGAGATAGTCAGCTTATCCTCTTAATCTTTAGCAAATAAATGGAGCTTTGGTCTCAGATCCACAGAAAAAGCAAAGTATATGTCCTGATGTGACCCAGGTCTCTGTGTGTACTCTCTAGATCTCACTTTCATTTTTGTCTTAATTATAGCATTGAAAGAGTGGAAGGCTTAAAATTACAACATTCAGAACTAGTCATTATTTGGTGACTACATTTCAAAAATATTGCTCATGTCTTTAAAATAAATTATGAGTGTTCTTTTATTGTTACCTTGGCCTAAATAGAAATTTATTGACGTGGTGATGATAACAGCTTTTTTAGTTTTTAAACACATTTCCTTGGCTCTGTAATAATCTAGAACATTTAAAGTATTTAAGCATATTAAATGTTAAATGGCTTATAGCTTCTTTTCTATGTGGCTGCAGATAAATGTGAAAATATATAGAATTGTATGACTAAAAGTGTTAAAAGTTCTACACTTCTTTCTTTCTTTCTTTCTTTCTTTCTTTCTTTCTTTCTTTCTTTCTTTCTTTTTTTAACTTTTATTTAATGAATATAAATTTCCAAAGTACAGCTTATGGATTACAATGGCTTCCCCCCCAATAACGTCCCTCCCACCCGCAACCCTCCCCTTTCCCATTCCCTCTCCCCTTCCATTCACATCATGATTCATTTTCGATTCTCTTTATATACAGAAGATCAGTTTAGCATACATTAAGTAAAGATTTCAACAGTTTGCTCCCACACAGAAACATAAAGTGAAAAATACTGTTTGAGTACTAGTTATAGTATTAAATCTCAATGTACAGCACACTAAGGACAAAGATCCTACATGAGGAGTAAGTGCACAGTGACTCCTGTTGTTGACTTAACAAATTGACACTCTTGTTTATGGCATCAGTAATCACCCTAGGCTCTTGTCATGAGCTGCCAAGGCTATGGAAGCCCCCTGAGTTCACCAACTCTGATCATATTTAGACAAGGCCATGGTCAAAGTGGAAGTTCTCTCCTCCCTTCAGAGAAAGGTACCTCCTTCTTTGATGACCCGTTCTTTCCACTGGGATCTCACTCGCGGAGACCTTTCATTTAGTTTTTTTTTTTTTCCCCAGAGTGTCTTGGCTTTCCATGCCTGAAATACTCTCATGGGCTTTTCAGCCAGATCCGAATGCCTTAAGGGCTGATTCTGAGGCCAGAGTGCTGTTTAGGACATCTGCCATTCTATGGGTCTGCTGTGTATCTCACTTCCCATGCTGGATCGTTCTCTCCCTTTTTTATTCTATCAGCTAGTATTTGCAGACACTATTCTTGTTTATGTGATCCCTTTGGTTCTTAGTCCTATCATTATGATCAATTGTGAACAGAAATTGATCACTGGGACTAGTGAGATGGCATTGGTACATGCCACCTTGATGGGATTGAATTGGAATCCCCTGGTATGTTTCTAACTCTACCGTTTGAGGCAAGTCAGCTTGAGCATGTCCCGAATTGCACATCTCTTCCCTCTCTTATTCCCACTCTTACATTTAACAGCAATCACTTTTCAGTTAAGTTTCAGCACTTAAGAATAATTGTGTATTGATTACAGTATTCAACCAAAAGTATTAAGGAGAACAAACAAACAAAAAATACTAAGAGGGATAACATATTAAGTTGCTCATCAACAGTCAGGGTGAGGGCTGATCAAGTCACCGTTTCTCCTAGTGTTCATTTCACTTTAACAGGTTTCCTTTTTGGTGCTCAGTTAGTTGTCACTTATCAGGGAGAACAAGTGGTATTTGTCCCTTTGGGATTGGCTTATTTCACTCAGCATAATGTTTTCCAAATTCCTAACAGGGATCACTTTTCAGTTAAAATTTAAACACCTAACTACACTTTTTTCTTTAACACATACACAACCTCCCCTTTTTCTCTTCTATTTTTGTATGCTATACTAGAAGAGAAACCAAAATAGTAGCTATCTGAAAAGAGATAAAACTGTCAAAGATACCTGGTCCAAATGACCAGTATTCTGGTGTGGCTTTTTACAATAGTCACTCCTCTTTAATTTTCTTCAGTCTGCTTTAAAAAATAGCAGCCAGAATGTTAAAGTCCACAAAAGGCAATGTTACTTTAGTTTTCTTTCTTTTTTTTTTTTAGAATTACATTAACAAATTTATTTATAGAGGCTGCCATTGTGGCACTGTGGGTTAAGCCACTGCCTGTGACTTTGGCATCCCTTGAGTGTCAGTTTGAGTCCCAGCTGTTCCACTTCTGATCCAGCTCTCTGCTGATGTGCCTAGGGAAGTGGTGGAAGATGGACCAAATGCTTGGGCCCCTGCACCCCTGTGGGAGACCCAGATGGAGTTCCAGGCTCTTGATTTCAGCCTTTTCTAGTCCTGGTTGTTGCAGCCATTTGGAGAGTGAACAAATGGATAGAAGAGTCTTTCTCTCTCCCTTTCCCTGTCCCTCTCCCTCCCCATCTCCTTCTCCCTCTTGACATTTCTTATTGGCCCTTGTTCTACATTTTCCAGGCTGGGCTATCTTTCAAATTCTCAAACCTGATTTATCTAAAACCAAATTTATCTTCTTTTGAAATTGTCTCCCATTCCAATAATCCATTTCTGTTAATGATTTTGCCTACTTTCAGGTTTGGAAATGTCTCCAAGGCTTGTGATCTTTCATGAGTTTCTTCACATTGTCGAGCCTCATTGCTTAAACTTCTAGAATATGTCATGATTCAACTCCTTCTTTGCTTCTGGTAGATTTGGGATGGGATCTGAAATTCTGCATTTCTCACAAGCTTCTGAGTTGACCCCATATTGCAAGAATCTTGAGTAGCAAAGACCTGCTGTATGCTATGATGGCCACCTGAACCCAGTCTTCCACATCCTAGTTCATGGTTATAGCTAAAGCTTAATTCTTTATTTTAAAGATTTACTTATTTATTTACTTGAAAGTCAGAGTTACACTGAAAGAGAAGGAGAGGCAGAGAGAGAGAGAGGTCCTCCATCCACTGGTCCACTCCCTAGTTGGCTGCAATGGCTGGAGCTGTGCTGATCCAAAGCCAGGAGCCAAGGTCTTCCTCCAGGTCTCCCATGCAGGTGCAGGCAATAGCCTGCCTCCCAGGCAATAGCAGAGAACTTGGTTGGAAGAGGAGCAGCTGGGACTCAAACCGGTGCCATTATGGGATGCTGGCACTACAGGCAGTGGCCTTACCTGCTTCGCCACAGCACCAGCCCCTCAATTCTCTTTCAAAAAGGAAGGTCTGGGGGCTGGCACTGTGGTGCAGCAGGTTAAAGACCTAGCCTGAAGCACTGGAATCCCATATGGGTGCCAGTTCTAGTCCTAGCTGCTCCTCTTCCCATCCAACTCTCTGCTACGGCCTGGGAAAGCAGTGGAAGATGGCTCAAGTCCTTGGGCCCCTGCACCTGCGTGGGAGAACCAGAAGAAGCCTCTGGCTCCTGGCTTCGGATCAGTGCAGTTCCAGCCATTGCAGCCATCTGAGGAGTGAACCAGCAGATAGAAGACCTTGCTCTCTGTCTCTACCTCTCTCTGTAACTCTGTTTTTCAAATAAATAAAATAAATCTTTGAAAAAAAAAAAAACCAAAAAACAAAAAGGAAGGTCTGATACTCCTCTGGTTTCCTTCAAAAGGAAAATCTTCTCTTTTTTTTTTCTCAAAAGATTTGTTTATTTATTTGAAAGGAAGAGTGACGGAGAGAGATGGAGAGACAGGGGTGGGGTGGGGAGAGAGATCTGTCATCTGTTGGTTCACTCCCCAGTTGGCTGCAAGAGCTGTGGCTGTGCCTGGCTGAAGCAGGGAGCCTGGGACTCCATCCAGGTCTCTCGTGTGTGGCAGGGATTTGAGTTTTTGGGCCATCATCTGCTGCTTCCCAGGTACATTACCAGGGGGCTGGATTGGAAGCGGAATAGCTGGGACTCAAATTGGCACTCTGATATGGGATGCAGGCATCCCAAGTAGTGATGTAACTCACTGTGCCACACGGGCGGCCCCAAGAAAAGTTGTTTTTTCCCTATGTCACAGAAGATTTGGAAAGTTACAGAGATGAAAAATACAAATTGGCCATAATGGTCAATTCAGAACTGATTGCTAACACTTTGCTGTATAGCCTTTCAGTCTTTTCTTTGCATGTAAATATATATTCAGGTTATATCTTGATTTTTTAAGCCATAAAGGGATCATTTATATATTTTTATTATTGTCACCAGTGTGGCAATAATAATTTGCTCCCTAAATTTGCAAGTTCCCCTGTCTTTTCCTCTTCCTTGTCTGTATGATAAAAATACCAAAACTTCTTTTCTGGGCCTCCCCGACATCTGAGCACTGGGGGACCTGGTGCAGCTGAGCAGATGCATCCTCCCTAGTCTTTGATTCAGGAGCTGGTGACTCAGAGCAGCGGGGATGACGCAGACGGCACTCCGGCCAGGGCACAGTCGCAATGGCAGCTGCATCCGGTTTCCAGGAGCAACAGAAGCAGCTGTTCTGTGGCAGTGTGTGGTGTCCAGCACCCCAGGACTTGTCACTGCAAGGTCAGTGCTCTGCAGCTGGTGTGGTGACTTCCTGGAGCCAGCTCTGTGGAGGGCTTAGGGTGTGGTTCTTGCCCAGATGGCTCTCCTTCCCACCTTGGCTTCTTAAATTAGCTCAACAGTTGACTAAGTGGCAACAAATACAAATGATGTGAACAATAACTACCTCTTTCATGGTGTTTACTGTGTACGCTGATGGCAGCACTATGACTGTAATGTCCCCATTTTACAGATAATGAAACTGAGTTACAGGGAGATTAGCTTACTTTCCCAAGATCACATGATAGCAATGGTGGATCTAAAACTCAAACCTTGTCAGTCTGGTCTGGTTCCTAAGCACATATACTGTGTTATAATGTAATTTTTTTTCATGCTAGCCAAAACTTCATTAGCATTTCCTTGCCATTAAATATTCATTTAAGTACTGAAAGTGGCTACTGAGTGTTCAATTGTAAGGATGATTCATGATTTATTTTACCAACTCCCTGTTGTTGAATATTAAGGATATCCTGGTGGCTAAGCTTTTTTTTTTTTTAATCCATAACCATTTCTAAGGGATAAAGCCTCAGAAGCTGAATGCTTGGCTAAAGAGCATTCAAACTGCCTTCTAGAAATATTATTCCAATTTATATACCCAGCCATTTGGAGTATCTTGTTTCACTGAGCACTTATTAACGTTGAATTTGATCATTAAGCTTTTTCTTTGTAGTATTGAATGTGACATAGAATTTACCAGAAGAAATATAATTCTTAAATTTGAGATTCTTCAAACATTTAAAAATACTTTTTTGGACCACTTATCAAAAAGTTTTTTTGTTAATTCTCTTCTCCATTATCTATAGGATGAAACTGAAACTAACTAGGCTATTTCTACCCTGATTCCAGCTACTTTTCTAATCCTCCTGTAAGTCGTAAACATTAACCCTTCACACTCAAGGAATTCTTTTGTATTAGATCAAATCATATGAATATGGTATTTTTGTAGTCCAAAATATGGCTGACTATTGACAATTTCACATGGTGAAAGCTTGTCAGCCTTCAAAACCTTTGCTTTCACTCTAATGCTTTCATAAATCCCTTTGCCTCTCTCTGCTTGGTGAAATAGTACAGTTATTTTTCTTTTATTAAAAATATTATTTATTGGGCTGCCACTGTTGTGCAGTAGGTTAATCATCTGCCTATGGCACTGGCATCCCATATGGGCGCCAGTTCTAGTCTAGCCTCCACTTCTGATCCAGCTCTCTGTTGATGACCTGGGAAAGCAGTAGAAGAGGGCCCAAGTGCCTGGGCCCCTGACCCATGGTGGGAGAGCCCGAGGAGGCTCCTGGCTCCTGGCTTTGGATCAGCCCAGCTCTAGCCATTGCAGCCATTTGGGGAGTGAACCAGTGGAAGGAAGACCTTTCTCTCTGCCTCTCCCTTTTACTGTATGTAACTCTACCTGTCAGATAAATAAATAAAATCTTTTAAAAAATATTATTTATGGGGCTGGCATTGTGGTGTAGCAGGTAAAGGCTGCCTTCTGGGCTGCCAGCATCCCATATGGCACCAGTTCAAGTCCTAGCTGCTCCACTTCTGATCCAGTTCCCTGCTAAAGTATCTGGGAAAGCAGGAGAACATGGCCCAAGTGCTTGGGCCCCTGCACTCATGTAGGAGACCTGGAAGGAGCTCCTGGCTCCTGGCTTCGGTCTGGCTCAATCCTGGCTGTTGCAGCCATCTGGGGAGTGAACAAGTGGATGGAAGACCTCTCTCTTTGTCTCTCCCTCTCTGTAACTCTGCCTTTCCAATAAATAAAATAAATATATATTTTTTAAAATTATGTCTTTGAGAGTCAGACACACACATATACTGAGAGAGAGAGAGAGGGAGAGAGAGAGACAAGAAAATGACAAAACTCCCATCATCTGCTTCATGGCCCAAAAGCCCCCACGAGTAAGCTGGGACTGAAGCTGACAGTCAGGAACTCAGTCCAGATCTCCGGATGCAGGAACTCCATCGCTTGAGCCATCACTGACGCCTCTGAGGATCTGCATTAGCAGGAAGCTGGAATCAGGAGCCAGATCTGAGACTCAAACCCAGGTACACCAGTGCAGGATGTGAGTGTCCTAACTGGTATCCTAATCTCTAAGATAAATGCTTGCCTCTCTACTGTTTTTTTTATGAGGCTGAGTTCCTGGGTCAGGTTCCCTCTCCCCATTTCCCTTGCCACACTCTCCAGGTCCTCCGTGTACCGCAGCCCAGCTGTGAATCACCCCTCTTCACCACGTCCACCTTCCTATCATAGCCACAGAATGATCCCAGGGCATTTCAGCTGAGTACTAAGTTTGCAACTGCTGGGCAGAGGGCAAGCCCTTTGTCACTGTTTGCTGGCAGAGACTCTGTCTTGTTTGTTTTGGCAGCCACAGGACTAACAAAATTTCCGGCTTGCAGCAAATGCACAACAAATATCTGTTGAAATGAAGAACCAGCAACTTTGTGCGACCAGGAAATGCCTTATTACTGAATAATACTTGCAATTTCCTCCCACGTTAAATAAGGAAGAGAATGTGTAACATCCTCTAATGTCTTTGAATTTGGTTTGTTGGTATTTTGTTTGGAATTGGTCCTCATGCTTTGCATCCTCTATCGCTGTCATTCATCTTTCCCTACATTTTCCGAAGTGATAATTAGATCGTAATTCAATGAAATCATTGCATTTCATGACACAGTTCTCAAGGTTGAAACCACACAAAATTCTCTAACTAGATAAATAAGCAATCAGTGTGCTTTCCAAGGAATACGTTCTATTTTCTTCTGCACTTTTTATCTTAGGTGGGCTTTCAGGAAACACTCATACCATGAATAGACTTACAACATTACAAAAAGCTTCTGAAAACAATAAAAGTAACAAATATTTTGAAAATATGTAAGCTGAATCTTATTTAAAGTCTTCAACTTGAAGGCAGAAGAGACTCCCAATATTTTCGGTAGCTGCTCTTTGGTGAAAAAATACCAAGTGGGAGTTGGGGAGAACAGGTCAATAGTCTGAGCTTGGCTCTGGCTTCATGTTCCCTGTCCAGTTAATTTGAGTACTGTAGGAAGCCTTGCTCATTGTTTCTCACTGATGTGTCCTGCCTGAGCCATTCCTGGAATGAATTCAAGTTGAAGCAGCCACAGCACCAGGCCTCCTTTGTGTTTATATTCAGAGGAGAAGGGTGTTGCTTTATTTACTCCCTCTCTCCCAGATAGCTGTGGTCTTTTCTGTCTTGCTTGCCCAATAGGGGTGTGTGTGTGTGTGTGTGTGTGCACACGTGCTCACTGTTTTGCCCATTGTTAGGGTTTCTGTAATCAGAGAACTGGCTCAATGATCATATCTAAAGAGCCAAGAGATCTGTTTGAGATTTTTAAAAAGGAAGTGGGTATTATTTTAAACAGGCATATAGTAACAAGTATTGGTGAAAATGTGGAGAAACTGGATTGCAGACAGAATGAAAAATGGTACAGTTCTTTTGGAAAAGAGTCTGGCTGGTCTCCAACAAATGTTCTTGGGGTCACCATATTTTCAGCAATTCCACTCTTACACTCAAGAGAAACGAAACCATGTGTCCATTTAAGACTCTGTATGCACACATGTTCATAGCAACAATATAATATATAATATATAGAAACATCCAAAGAGTAAAAATATTCTAAATTTCAATCAGTTGATGAATATGTGGTGTACCCATAAATCTAGAACATTCTCAGCAGCAAAAAGGAGCAAAGTACTGATGCAGGCTACAGAATTGATGGACTTTGAAAACATGTGTAGTAAATAAAAGGACCAGTCACAAGGGATCACATATGGTATGATTCTGTTTGTATGAAATGCCCACATAGGTAACTATGCAAACAGAAAATAAATTAGCAGCTTTCTGCGATGATGGCTAAGGGGAGTGGGTTTTCTTCTAGAATAATGAAAATGTTCTAATATTCATTGTGGTTCTGGATGTGCAAATCTGTGAATATACTAAAAGCCATTGACATACGCAATTTAAATGGATGGTTTGTACAATATGCAAATTATATCTCAATAAAGCTGTAAAAACTAGAAAATGTGGGGTATGTTTTCACATTAAATTTTGTCTCCTAGTTCTATTCTGGCTAGCTGGACATTCCCATGCCTAATTTCAGACTTTGCCCTTTCATTCTTTTTTTTTTTTTTTTAAAGATTTATTTATTTATTTGAAAGTCAGAGTTACACACACACACACACACAGAGAGAGAGAGAGAGAGAGAGAGATCTTCCGGTTCACTCCCTAGATGACCACAATGGCCGGGGCTGTGCCAATCCGAAGCCAGGAGCCAGAAGTTTCTTCTGGGTCTCCCATGTGGGTGCAGGGTCCCAAGGACTTGGGCCATCTTCTACTGCTTTCCCAGGCCATAGCAGAGAGCTGGATCGCCCATATGGGATTCTGGTACTGCAGGTGGCAGATTTACCCACTACACCACAGCGCCAGCCCCTGCCCTTTCATTCTGCTTGAAGTCCAGCTGATAGCTAATGAAAGAGGGTGGACATGTAATTCATAACTACAACTTAAAAGAGAAGAGAAAATATAAAATCTTTACTCAGTTCATAACCAGCCTGGCTTTTTTTTTTTTCTTAAAAAATAAAGTATTTATTTGTGACAGAGTTACAGAGAGGGAGGGACAAAAAATCTTCCATCCACTGGTGCACACCCTAAATGGCCATGGCCAGGGCTGGGCTAGGCCGAAGCCAGCAGCTTCATCCAGGTCTCCCACATGGGTGCAGGGGCTCAAATATTTGGGCTATCTTCTGCTGTTTTTCCAGGTGCATTAGCAGGGAGCTGGACTGGAAGTGGAGCTGCTGGGACTCAAACCAGCGCCTATATGGGATGTCGGCGCTGCAGGCAGCAGCTTAACTCGCTATGCCACAGTGACGAGCTCAGTTTTAAACAGCCTGGCTTTTAAAAAAAAATTTTTTTAAGTTTTTGACAGGCAGAGTTAGACAGACAGAGAGAGAGAGAGAGAGAGAGAGACAGTGAGAAAGAGACAGAGAGAAAAGTCTTCCTTCCGTTGGTTCATACTCCTAATGGCCTCCATGGCCGGTGCTGTGCCGATCCAAAGACAGGAGCCAGGTGCTTCCTCCTGGTCTCCCATGTGGGTGCAGGGCCCAAGCACTTGGGCCATCCTCCACTGCCTTCCTGGGCCACAGCAGAGGGCTGGACTGGAAGAGGAGCAACCAGGACTAGTACCCGGCGCCCCAACCGGGACTAGAACTGGGGTGCCGGCGCCACAGGCGGAGGATTAGCCAAGTGAGCCATTCTCCTGAAGCCTCAACTGATGGGCAGAGGGAAAATGAATCATATATTTCATATCCAGTAGAAGAGGTGGCTGGGACTGGTTTCTGTGTAGCTAGCATGCACTACTCTCGTACAATCATATCCACTCAAATGTTTCATGGACGTGATTATCAATGTCGTGCTTCACTGGCACGATCCTGAATTCTTGTCTTGATTCTGTGCCTTGCTTTGGCCTTTGTTGTCTGTGTGACTCAAGACTTGCCTTGAGAGGCTGGCATTGTGGCACAGCAGATTAAACTACTACATGCGATGCTGGCATCCCGTATTAGAGTTCCAATTTGAGTCCCAGTTGTTTCACTTCCAATCCAGTTCCCTGCTAATGCTCCTGAGAAAGCAGTGGAGGATGACCCCAGTGCTTGGGCCCCTGAAACCCCTGTGACAGACCTGGGGGGTTCCTTGCTCCTGATTTCAGCCTGGCTCAGCCCCAGCCATTGCAGCCATTGCAGCCATTGCAGCCATTGGGGGAGTGAATCAGCCCGATAGAAGATTCTCTCTTTCTCCCCCTGCCCGTTCTGTGTGTATGTCGGGGGAGGGTCTTTCACTCTCTCTTTCACTCTGTCTTTCAAGTAAATAAGAAACATCTTTTTTTTTTTTAATCTTAAAAAATAAAAAAAACTTGCCGTGAACTCCGGAATGTGTATACTCCAGCACGCCTGAAGGCTCCTTGAATTCTGAGAACTGCTGCTGTCTTGAGTGCTGCATCCAGTCAATATCCACGTCTTCGGGTTTGCTGCACTCCTGTAGCTGCTCACAAAGGCTCATTGTTTTGGTCTTCATCATAGCTCATATCAAGAATAGGATCAATGCTGGGTGATAAAATGATTTTGTACTTTCTTGAGGCATTAGTGTCTATTAGAGTATACCCATGTATTCTCTTCTTCTGAAACTATATTTAAAGCACTCTATTTTAAAGAAAATATGCCATATGTCTTTATTTTGTATTGATGTTGCTATGAAACCTTACTTTGCTTTTATTTTTTAAAAATATTCAAAGCAATGGGGGTAGGAGGGTATCTTCTATTGGCTGATTCACTCTCCAAATGGGTAACAGGGGCCCAAGTACTTGGGCCATCATCCACCCTGCCTTCCCAGGCACATTAACAGGAAGCTGGACAGGAATTGGAATAGCTGGGACTCAACCTAGGCACTCTGATATGGGTTGCAGGTGTCCCAAGGTGTGGCTTAACTGCTGCACCAAATGACAGTCTCTTTTATTTTGCCTTTAAAGCTGTATTTATTTGTTTTGGAGAGGAGGACCATTTGGCAATATTGGTGCATTGAATGGAGGGAGATACAAAATAGTATTATATTGATTGGCCTTGGGGATGGAGATAAAATGTAATGGATATTTGCATTTTAAATGGTTTTATCTTGGCTAAACCAAGAGAAATTCAGAGTATTTACTGCTCACTTAGAAAGTGATTTATATTCTGAAGGATTTGACTTCCAGACACAATTAAAAATGTTTCAGAAGTGGTATTCGTTTATGTTCAGGACTGCATATTAGCTTGTATTCTGAGTGCCAATGCCTGCAAGTTTGCTTTTATTACAAATAATACATTATTTTGGAAGACAGAAATTTTAAGGATATTTGACACCATAGGACGGCATACTAAGTTTATGAAGAGACCAACTTGATTAAAAGTCTGACTACTAAATGAATAAGGGTTTGAGAATGTATCTACTATGTAGGTTTTTTTAAAAGATTTATTTATTTATTTGAGAGGCAGAGTTACAGATAGAGAGAGGGAGAGACAGAAAGAGATCTTGCATCTACTGGTTCACTCCCCAAATGGCCGCAACGACTGGAGCTGGACCGATCCAAAGTCAGGAGCCAGGAGCTTCTTTTGGGTCTCCCATGTGGGTGCAAGGGCCAAAGAACTTGGGCCACCTTCTACTGCTTTCCCAGGTTATTAGCAGAGAGCTGTATTGGAAGTGGAGCACTTGAAACTTGAACCGGTGCCCAAATGGGATGCCGGCACTGCAGATATAGGCTTAATCTACTACACCACAGTGCCAGCCCCTAGGATTTTTTTTTCAATAGAATTATCTAGGTATCCCATACATACATACATATATATATATAGGTCTTTATTGATTTATTCATAGGTATGTTTCCCAATACCTAAGATCTGGATATAATTTTCATATTATCACCTTAGTAAAATTATACTTGTTAATTCCCAATTATTAACTGAAGAAGTGAAAAATAGACAATGACAGTTTAAAAGAAGTGTCCTCCTCTGATCTTTTATTTATTTATTCAGATATGCAAAAGTATTAAGAGGTACGAAAATTGCTGGGACTATTTGTAATAACTCTAAAGCAGCTGTAGAAGAAATGTGAATGAGGCATGAGCGGGTATTACACAGAAGGCTCAGCCTGAATCCATGCAGTGACAGACAGAGAACAGTCCAGAAAGAGAAGGAGGGAGGACTGGAAATGAGAAAACTTTGAAGGATGGAGCTCACCAAAACCTTGCATGGATCAGTGACAATCTGTGGAAGAGTAATGGGAAGGGTATGTTACAGCTGTGAGCACTGCAATGACTATCTGTATTGTTCTCATTCTACTCAAGCTGCTTGAGTATTTGTGTTGGTTGGGATACAGATATGATTTCTGGGTCAAGTCAGTCACCATGTGATGACTGAAACAAGTCTAGGGACTGTAAGATGGACTGGTAGTGTCTGGAGCCCAGGCTCCTTCCACCTTGTGGTTTTACCATTCTTACATCTTTACATCATCCACCCTTCTGTCTGTGGCTCACCACCGTGTTGGCTGGGTTCACATTCCAGTCTATGAGAAAGGAAGAGGGGAAGCAGAAGGCTTTGTGGAGCCTGACATGGTTGTTTGAAAGAGGAAGGAAGGGAAATGAATCCTGGCCAGGTCTCCAATATGGTTTAAGAGTAGTTTGATTTGGGAATTTGAACAGTCTCATAAGCCATGCAACTTCTTTTTTCTAGGAAAAAAATCTCCATTTGTGAGTTGCCCCTACTAATCCCATATCTGTGCTTAAGAAGACGCTCAGGGGTCGGGGGCAGAGGAGTGTGGCTTAGGGTTCTCCATTTATGTGAGCTGAGGTGAGTTGGGGAGATCTAGCTGCTCACCAGTTTTCAGCAGAGATCCATTGTAGGGGGGATCTATTTACTGGGCACTGTATGAGGGTATAGGACAAAAGACTCCTTTTGCCCTTGGTATTGCTCTGAGCTAGCCAACACAGTGGTTCTCTCTCTCTCTCTCTCTCTCTCTCTCTCTCTCTCTCTCTCTCTCTTTTTGACAGAGTTAGACATTGAGAGAGAGAGAGAGAGACAGAGAGAAAGGTCTTCCTTCCGTTGGTTCACCCCCAATATGGCTGCTATGGCCAGTGCACTGCACTGATCTGAAGCCAGGAGCCAGGAGCTTCTTCCTGGTCTCCCATGTGGGTGCACGGCCCAAGCACCTGGGCCATTCTCCACTGCCTTCCCAGGCCACAGCAGAGAGCTGGACCGGAAGAGGAGCAACCAGGACAGACTCCGGCACCCCGAATGGGACTAGAATCTAGGGTGCTGGCGCCGCAGGCGGAGGATTAGCCAAGTGAGCCGTGGCGCCGGCCAACAGTGGTTCTCAAAGTGTGGTTCCTGGGAACCTGTGAGAAATTCATGTCCTACCCTAGACTTAATGAACCAGATATTCTAGGGATAGAACCCAGCAATTGTGTTTTAGTAAGCACTCCAGGTGATTTGAGTTTGAGAACCATGGATTTCATGCAATTTACTGAAAGGGGCAATCAGAATATATGTCTGACTGAATAACTCACCTGTTCTCTATTCTCTTGCTGCTTCTATCTTCTTTCTACAATTCTCTGGGACCAGAATAAAGGAAACTATTTAACTGCCCCTAACATGACATTGTACCCCCATAAAGCATGAGCCCTCATAGCAGCATTGTGTCAAGTAAAATAGATGGTGAAGATGAGCCCTGTGGGTTTGTTTAGGGAGATGCCAGGGAAGAAGATATTTGGAAAATAACCTGGATTGCTACATGAGATGTTTGGAGTGCCAGAAGCTGAGACTTACTTTTCTCTTTGTTCTCCTTCTTCCAGGTTTACTAACTTTCAGCCCCTTCCCCTGAAATGGACACCATGAACTGACTGTGCTAAGGACCCTATACCCAGAGTGCTGTATGACACCCTTGCACATACTCACCTTGGCCAGGAGTCTACACTTAAATTTGAGGACAGTAATGAAGAGGACCAGCTGCTGTTCCTCCATATTCCACAGGAAGAAGTAGTAACAGGCATCAGAAATAGGGAGAAGCAGTCATGGACAGAAAGTGTCTTATTCTGACTCTGGGTCCCAGCATCTTCAGTGATGTGAAGGACCTGGTTTTCCCTGATTATAAAATAATGATAAATAATGAAAATAGTGATAATAATTATAAAATAATGTGATATTATGTGAAAAGGCATTGATTTTCACCCCTTTCTCTGCCCTAGAAATAATAATTTGTCTGCATTCTCAATGTATGTTAGAATTAATATGATGGGGCCTGCGTTGTGGCACAGAGGGTTAATCTACTGCCTTTGATGCTGGCTCCCCAGGCTGAAGCACCGATTGAAATCCTGGCTGCTCCACTTCTTCTTTTTTTTTAATTTTTTTTTTTTTAATCTTTGACAGGCAGAGTTGACAGTGAGAGAGAGAGACAGAGAGAAAGGTCTTCCTTTTGCCATTGGTTCACCCTCCAATGGCTACCATGGCCGGCGCATCACGCTGATCCAAAGGCAGGAGCCAGGTGCTTCTCCTGGTCTCCCATGCGGGTGCAGGGCCCAAGCATTTGGGCCATCCTCCACTGCACTCCTGGGCCACAGCAGAGAGCTGGCCTGAAAGAGGAGCAACCAGGACAGACTCCGGCACCCCGACCGGGACTAGAACCTAGGGTGCTGGTGCCGCAGGCGGAGGATTAGCCAAGTGAGCCGCGGTGCCAGCCAGCTGCTCCACTTCTGATCCAACTCCCTGCTAATGTGATGGCCCAAGTGCTTGGGCCCCTGCCACCCATGTAGGAGACCTGGATGGAGTTCTATGATCCTACTTTGGCTTGGCCCAGCACTGACTGTTGCAACTGCTTAGGGAGTAAACCAGCAGATGGATGATCTCTCTCTCTCTTTCTCTCTCTCTCTCTCTCTCTCTCTCTCTCTCTCTCTTTCTCTCCCCTTCTCTATCTCCATTTCTATCTCTGCTTTTCAAATAAATATTTTTAAAAATTGATAGCCCAAATAGAAAAGATTTCAGTTCTGAAGGTGGGGTGAATTGATAGGGGAGCAGAGATGGTGGGATGGAGGTCTCCCCCTGCAAGGAGCATGCTGCATATTTTCTCTTCTTAACCTGGGACGTAATCCCTCCCTTCAGAGATTATGATAGGTATGTTGTAGAAGAAGTGTGGGATTGAGCTGGTGCCGCAGCTCACTAGGCTAATCCTCTGCCTTGTGGCCCCGGCACACCGGGTTCTAGTCCCGGTCGGGGCGCCGGATTCTGTCCCGGTTGCTCCTCTTCCAGGCCAGCTCTCTGCTATGGCCCAGGAGTGCAGTGGAGGATGGCCCAAGTGCTTGGGCCCTGCACCCCCATGGGAGACCAGGATAAGTACCTGGCTCCTGCCTTTGGATCAGCGCAATGCGCTGGCCGCAGCACACCAGCCGCGGCGGCCATTGGAGGGTGAGGCAAAGGAAGACCTTTCTCTCTCTCTCTCTCTCTCTCTCTCACTGTCCACTCTGCCTGTCAAAAAATAAAAAAAGGTGTGGGATTTGTTTAAGAGAGAGAGAAAAAATATGAGTGCTCTCATCTACTGGTTCACTCCTGAAATGCCCCCAAACGACAGGGACCAGACCAGGACTGGATCTGGCAACCAGGAATTCAAAGTAGGTCTCCCACCTGGGTGGCAATCACTTGAGTCATTACTGCTCCCTCCCAGGGTCTGCATTAGCAGGAAGCTGCAGCCAGGAGCCAGAGCTGGACATCAACACCAGGTACTCCAATGTGCAATATGGGCATCTTGACTACAGGCTAATGTCCGCTCTTGAAAAAAGACTTAGATTGAGAAGTGTTATACAAAGCCATCATATGTACTTTAAGAATTGATGGCTTTCAAATGAAAGTAGAACATTGATCTCCTTTCTCCCTAATCCTTGCCTGGCTAACCCAACTTAGCTAGAGGCTGTTTAGAAATGAAGGCATTCACTAAAATTATCTCCACCATCAGGTGCTAGAGTTAGTGTTGGAATCTCACTATAGTTTAGTGACTCATAGGTAAATCAGGTGGGTATCATAGGTTTCAGGTAGGTAGATACATAAATGAGGCCAGAAGCAAAAGATTGGGTGTAAGGAGTTAAGCCTTGGAATTGGGATCTGTGGGGAGCAACTCGGACTAGACTAAGTTACTGGAATTAAGACTTATTCTATGCATCTGCTCTCCCACAATATGGCGCTGAGAAGGGAGTAGCAGCTTCTACGCAGCTGCCTCTCGCCAATTTGATTGACTGAGCTGCAGGTGCTGATCCTGCTCCTGATTGGAGGAGAGCAGCGTACTCGGCGTGTGGGTAGCAGAGTTGGGATTGGTGGAAGAGGACTATAAAGGAGGAGAGAGACAACATGCACCAGGAACATCTGAAGGAACACCTGTTCAGCCCCCGAGAGAGCCGGCCGGCGGTGTGCCGCTCCCCCGCGGAAGTGAGGAAAGTGGCCAGGGGGAACCGCCCTTCCACGGAGGTGGAAGGGTCGCTAGCCAACCCGGGAAGAACCAGCAGCAAACCCGGGAAGGGCCGAGCAGACGAAAGAACAGCGCAGGGTCCTGTGTCGTTCCTCCACGAAGACGGGGAGCGACAGGGATCTCACCATGGCTCCCCTTCCTTGTCTGGGGACTGGACACACTGAGGATGGTGCAGCTAGAGCAGACGGGCATGGTGCTCCATGGCAGCAGAAAGAGGCAGTAAAGGTGAAGAGGTTGTGTACAGGTGGTCCCTTGCCTTTGTTCCTTGAAGCTGCCTTTGTTGGTTCACTGAATGAAGAGAACTGGGCCAGCTTGGGAAACAGATGGAACAGGAATAGCTGGGAGGGGCTGAGGACAACTAGAACCCCGCCCCTGCCCCCAGCCTACCACCCGTGTCATACTGTCTCCTCCCAATTCATCTGTAATTCCACGTGGACTATTGCAGTGCTGAACAGTGGCTCATGCACTGTGTCATTTTTTAAAGTTGTTTAAAATTTTGAGAAATATAGAGTGTGAGCAAGTGAGCAAGTGAGCGAGATGCGTGCTTCCATCTGCAGATATGCTTTCCAATCTTCCAGACTGGTTGGGCTGGGCCAGGCTGAGCCAGGAACCATGAACCCAGTCCAAGGGACAACTACTTGAGCTATCATTTGCTGACTCCCTGGGTCCGCAGTTAGCGGGAAGTTAGAGTCTGGAGTCAAAGCCAGGCAGTCTTAACTGACATCCCAATCTCCTGATCAAATGCCCTCTCCCACTGGCCCATTTTAAAAAGATTAGAGATGTGTCTTGAAAGTGCCTATCTTGCCTTGAAGATGGTGCTTGGCATTAGGTTTGTTAAATCTTGGAACTTGAAGGAATCCTGACTTCTTGAGCACTATTTTAATACTGCAGGCTATAAAAGGATATTTCTACCACCTCACCCACGTTTTAGTCTGAAATGATTTTCCTGGTATGTCTGTGATAAATTCTGCAGAAAAAAGAAATCTAGCATAAAATGGTTCAGCTACTTTGAATGACTTTTAGTAATAGTCTTCTGTATGATAACTGTAATGGTGAAGCAATATTAAATAATAATTTTAACTTTTAAAAAAAGACTTCAATTTTCATCATTCATTTAGTGATAGTATGCCTCCTTAGAAGAGAGTTACCTAGTAGGGAAAAAATAGTGGGTTGTTAAGTTTTTATGATTATTTAAGAAAAATAACTTTAAATATGCTACATTAATGTGGTTAGAAGTTGGAGTTGTCAATTTTGTGAATGAGGAACTTATAAAGAGACATAATTCCTGCCTCCATCTAATCTCTTCTTTACCTCTCTGTACTGTGAAATAATCATTTAAAAACATGAAGGGCATCCCTCCCTCTTTCCGAACTTTCCACTGCATTTAAAGTCAACTTGAACTTACATTTCCACAGCCTGTTCTCCAAAGCTCGCCAGAGTCGGCCCCTGCATTTTCCCCCAGCATCATCTTGGACTTCTTTCCAGTTATGGAAGGAACTGTTTTTTTTGTTTTTGTTTTTGTTTTTGTTTTTTTTTTTTCCTAATCAGGGCTTTAGGTTGTGCCCTTTGTCAGGAATATCTTTTCCCTAACCCATTATGAGATTTATTCTTACTTCCTCTTAATTTCTCAGCCAAATGTCTGTTCCACAGAAAAGCCTCCTGTGATTTCAGGACTCTCTTACTGACCCTTTCTCGTCATGTCAGTTGTCACACTTTGTACTTATGTATTAGTTTGGTGCTTACAGTGTTGTCTAAATTGGACCATAGCTTTTAACATTAATGATCAGTGTATTTTGTTTTTGTTCCTTTACCTGGTACCCAGCAGAATGCAGGACACATAGTGGATACTGAGCAAATCTTTAATAATGGGATTGTCAAATATCTTATCATACAGCAAAATGAGCACTGTGGTTTGAACCATAAATGAAAAATTACTCTGTTATTTTAACAATATTACAGTTTATTGAATTTGTTCACACATGATTTGAAAACTGATTATTTGACACTTAGATTGTATTTCTCCATAAAGAAAAACTATCACTGTTGAGCCAAGCCTACACCTATTGAAAGTAACAATTACAGCTCTTTTTGTGCAAGCTTGCCTCCACCCAAACTTGATGTTTTCAGACATAAGTTTCCAAATCCAGATTCATAGTTTTCAGTTTTCGTATAATTTTAAAAATTTATTTATTTATTTATTTGAAAGGTATAGTGACAAGAGTTACTTTCTATTTTCTGGTTCACCCCACAAATGCCCACAACTACCAGGGCTGGACCAAGGCCAGGAGCACAGAACTTTATCTGGGTCCCCCACATGGGTGTCTGGGACCCCAAGTACCTAGGTCATCATCTGCTGCCTTTCTTGGTACATTAGCAGGGAACTGGTTCAAAAGTGGAACAGCCAGGACTCACGGGGTCACAATGCCCACACACCCATATAAATTTTTTCCAAAGATTTATTTATTTATTTGAAGGCAGAGTTACAGAGTGGTACAGGCAGAGAGAGAGAGAGAGAGAGAGAGAGAGAGAGAATCTTTTTTTTTTTTTTTTGACAGGCAGAGTGGACAGTAAGAGAGAGAGACAGAGAGAAAGGTCTTCCTTTGCCGTTGGTTCACTCTCCAATGGCCTCCGCGGCTGGCGCACTGCGCTGATCTGATGGCAGGAGCCAGGTGCTTCTCCTGGTCTCCCATGGGGTGCAGGGCCCAAGCACTTGGGCCATCCTCTACTGCACTCCCTGGCCACAGCAGAGAGCTGGCCTGGAAGAGGGGCAACCGGGAAAGAATCCGGCGCCCCGACCGGGACTAGAACCCGGTGTGCCAGCGCCGCAAGGCGGAGGATTAGCCTAGTGAGCCACGGTGCCGGCCGAGAGAGAATCTTTCATCTGCTGGTTTGCTCCCCAGATGACTGCAACATCCAGGGGTAGACCAAACCAGAGCCAGGAGCCAGGAGCTTCATCTAGATCTTCCACACGGGTATCAGGGGCCCAGACACTTGGGCCACCTTCTTCTGCTTTTCCCAGACCATTATTAGGGAGCCGGATGGGAAGTGGAGCAGCTGGGACATGAACTGGTGCCCATATGGGATGCCATCATTACAGGCTGCGACTTTACCCGCTATGTCACAACACCAGTGCCGGTCCCATCCACATAATTTTTAAAACCTTCAATTTTTTTTGGTGAATTTAATGTAGAAATAATGTATTAAAAAGATGATTTCTGGTTTTCTTCTCTTGTCTTTTTCATGAATTTTTGTATGAGGAGAGAGAAACATGGCTAAGAAGTTGGGCTCTGGGTAAAGGCAGCCTTAGGTAGCTGGGAAGAGGGACAGATGCCAATAGTAACTTGGAATGAGGACTCTCAGCACACAGCAGTGGCTCCCAGTGTAGGGGTGTGTGTGTGTGTGTGTGTGTGTGTGTCTGCCTGTCTATCTGTCTAGTGGAGGTGGGGAGTATGGCAGGGAAAAGACTGGTTGGAGGGACTGTCCCATTTGTGCAGCAGTGTTCAGGTACAGTCACACTGGCAGCTGCACAGTGCTGACGACCACAGGAATGCTAGGTCTCCAAGGCCTCCTCAACAGGCCCTTTAGGGGCCGCCCACAGATCCAGGCGTATTTCTTAAAGGGCCCAAAGTTAGTAGGCCATGATAAAAACAACAACGATTCACTGTGCCTCTCTCTCCCTGAGGTCCATTCAAATCCAATTCAATTTTGCTTTCAAGTCCCTCCCAGACTTAAAAAAGCAGATTACACTTGGAAAGGCCTAAGTGGCTAAAAATTTCCTGACCAGAACAGGAATTTCCTTTATACTCCTGACAGGTGTGCCTCCGGTCTTTGTTTGCTCACCTCCTGAACAGACAGTCCACTTCATATTTAGCCAGGTCTTACTGTGACATATTTCACTTCCTTACACGGCAGTGAAATCCGCCTCCATGAACTTTCACCCCCTTTGTCTTTGTTCTGCTGTCTGGAGCTATGCAGAGTGTGTTGAACCCTGCTTCACCATGACAGGTCTTCAGACATTGGGAGACAGCTGTCACGGACTTGACCCTAAACTTTCTCTTTTCCAGGTAAAATAGCCTCAGATCTTTTACTTACACCTTTTGTAAATAATGAATTCATGTGGATAATGGATGAATAACAGCCGTAGGCAGATCTGGATTCTGTTAATTTGTTCACTCAATTTTTTATTCTTAGTGCATTTATTTCCACTGTTAAATGGAATATTGTAATCACAACAAGTGTTACAAAGGAGAGGTGCATGGTTCAATGAGTGCACACTTTAGGGAGGGATTGGACCCAGGCAGGGGAAGTTGGCTACTGCTCTCTTAGGAGATCACAGTTGAACTGAGAGCTAATGGTTGGGTAACAGCTAATGATGTGAAAAGGGAGGCATTGTTTCCCAGGCAGAAGGAGCCTTGTAATGGGAAGGATAGGTGATTGAGCTGTCATTTATCATGTCAGATTTAAAAAAAAAAGGATTTATTTATTTGAAAGATAGAGAGAGAGAGAGATCTGCCATCTGTTGGTTCATCCCCAAAATGGCCACAACAGCCATGGCTGGGCCAGACTGAAGCCAGGAGCTAAGAACTCCATCCAGGTCCCCAACATGAGTGGCAAGGAACCCAAGTTCTTGGGCCATCTTCCACGGCTTTCCCTGGAGCATTAGCAGGGAACTGGATCGGAAGTGGAGCAGCAAGACTCCAACCAACCCTCATATGGGATGTTAGTGTCACAAGTGGTAGCTTAATCCACCACTCCATAACACCAGTCTCCCTCCCCTCCCTTTAAAAAAAGATTTATTTATTTATTTATTTGAATCCTTGGATCTTTAATTTCTGCACACACAAAAAGGCTTATACTGTTTGTCCTGTGGAAAGGGTTGTTCCGAGGACCCATGAGATGGATAAAAATGTGCTGAAGTTGTATTCTACAAAGTTGTGTACTTGATATTCCATGGTATTCATAACAGAGCACCTCCCCTAACCCAGGCAGGCCTGTGCCCTTAGTTCCACCAACAGGACTTCCTACTTCGGTCGTTTTGCTTCTGTTCTTCCATTCCTAGAAAGGTCTTCCCCTTGTCTATGTTTATCTGATTCTGCCCACTTTACTGCACATCTTAAATCCTAACTCCTTTGGGAAGATTCTTCAGGTCCATTTCTGTAACACAGGGCTTTGTAGTCCTGGGTTTGAGCCCAGGTTCTGATACTGACTACCGAGGGGCCTTGGGCCTTATTGATTTTTTCCAATCCATGAACATGAAAGATTTTCCTATTTTTTGGTATCTTCTTCCATTTCTTTCTTTAAAGTTTTGTAATTTTCCTCATAGAGATCTTTGACATCCTTGGTTAAGTTTATTCCAAGGTATGTGATTTTTTTTAGCTATTTGAATGGGATTGATCTTAGAAGTTCTTTCGCAGCCATGGCATTGTCTGGGTATACAAAAGCTGTTGATTTTTGTGTATTGATTTTATATCCTGCTACTTTACCAAATTCTTCTATGAGTTCCAATAGTCTCTTAGTGGAGTTCTTTGGATCTCCTAAATAAAGAATCTTATCGTTTGCAAAGAGGGATAGTTTGACTTCCTCATTCCCAATTTGAATCCCTTTGATCTCTTTTTGTTGTCTAATGGCTCTGGCTAAAACTTCCAGGACTATATTTGCTTAAGGTTTCATCATGAAAGGTTGTTGTATTTTATCAAATGCTTTCTTTGCATCTACTGAGATAATCATATGTTTTTTTTTCCTGCAGTTTTTTTTTTAACTTTTATTTAATGAATATAAATTTCCAAAGTACAGCTTATGGATTACAATGGCTTCCCGCCCCCCATAACTTCCCTCCCACCTGCAACCCTCCCCTCTCTCGCTCCCTCTCCTCATTCATTCACATCAAGATTCATTTTCAATTCTCTTCATATACAGAAGATCAATTTAGTGTATATTAAGTAAAGATCTCAACAGTTTGCACCCACACAGAAACACAAAGTGAAAAATGCTGTTTGAGTACTAGTTATAGCATTAAATCTCAATGTACAGCACATTAAGGACAAAGATCCTACATGAGGAGTAAGTGCTCAGTGACTCCTGTTGTTGACTTAACAAATTGACACTCTTGTTTATGGCATCAGTAATCACCCTAGGCTCTTGTCATGAGCTGCCAAGGATATGGAAGCCTTTTGAGTTCACCGACTCTGTTCATATTTAGACAAGGTCATAGTCCAAGTGGAAGTTCTCTCCTCCCTTCAGAGAAAGGTACCTCCTTCTTTGATGACCTGTTCTTTCCACTGGGATCTCACTCACGGAGATCTTTCATTTAGATCAATTTTTTTTTTTTTTTGGCCAGAGTGTCTTGGCTTTCCATGCCTGAAATACTCTCATGGGCTTTTCAGCCGGATCCAAATGACTTAAGGACTGATTCTGAGGCCAGAGTGCTGTTTAGGACATCTGCCATTCTATGAGTCTTCCTGCAGGTTTTTAATGTGGTGTATTACATTGATTGATTTGCGAATGTTGAACCATCCCTGCATACCAAGGATAAATCCAACTTGGTCTAAGTTCATGTTCTTTCTGATGTGCTGTTGGATTTGATTGGCTAGAATTTTGTTGAGGATTTTTGCGTCAATGTTCAATAAGGGAAATTGGTCTGTAATTTTCTTTCTCTGCCCCAGCTTTTCAGGTTTAGGAATTAAGGTAATGCTGGCATCATGGAAAATTTGTGAGAATTCCCTCTCTTTCAATTGCTTTGAACATTTTGAAAAGAATTGGAGTTAGTTCCTTTTTTAAATGTCTGGTAGAATCCAGCAGTGAATTCATCCAGTCCTGGGCTTTTCTTTGTTGGTAGTGCCTTTATTACTGATTCAATTTCTGTCTTGGTATGGGTCTGTTTAGGTTTTCTATGTCTTCATGGTTCAATTTAGGTAGGTTTTATATGTCCAGGAATCCATCCATTTCTGCTAGATTTCCCAGTTTGGTGGCATACAATTCTTCGTAGTAATTTCTAATGACTCTTTTTATTTTTGTGGTGTCTGTTGTTACATTCCCTTTTTCATCTCTGATTTTATTGATTTGGGTCTTCTCTCTCCTTTTTCTGGTTAGCTGGGCCAATGGTGTGTCAATTTGTTTATTTTTTCAAAAAAACAGCTCTTCATTTTGTTCATCTTTGTAATGTTTTTTGGATTTAATTTTGTGGATTTCTTCTCTAATTTTAATTATTTCTCTTCTCCTACTAGTTTTGGGTTTGATTTGCTGTAGTTTTTCTAGATCCTTGAGATGCATTGATAGCTCATTTATTTGGTGCCTTTCCAATTTCTTGATGTAGGCACCTGTTGAAAAAAACTTTCATCTTATCACTGCTTTTGCTGTATTCCATACATTTTGATATGTTGTGTGGTTATCTTAATTTGCTTCCAAAAATTTTTTGATTTGCCTTTTGATGTCTTCTGTGAACCACTGTTCATTCAGGAGCATGTTATTCAACCTCCATGTGTTTGCATATGCTCTAGAGATTCCTGATTGCTGATTTCCATCTATGTTCCATTGTGGTCTGAGAACATGCAGGGTATGATTTTGCTTTTTTTTGAATTTTTTGAGACTTGCTTTATGGCTTAATATGTGGTCAATCCTAGAGAAAGTTCCATGCACTGCTGAGAAGAATGTGTATTCTTCAACTGTAGGATGAATGTTCTGTAGATATTTGTTAGATCCATTTGGTCTGTAGTGTAGATTAAATCTGCTGTTTCCTTGTTGTTTTTCTGTCTGGTTGATCTGTCCATTGCTGAAAGTGGAGTATTGAAGTCCCCCAATACTATTGTATTGGAGTCTGAGTCTCCCTTTAAGTTCCTTAACATATATTTTAAATAGCCCAGTGCCCTGTAATTAGGTGCATCTACATTTATAATAGTTACATTTTCCTGTTGAATTGATCTTAATCATTACATAGTGCCCTTATTTGTCTCTTTTAACAGTTTTTGTGTTAAAGTCTATTTTGTCTGATATTAAATGGTTATACCAAATCTTTTTTGGTTTCTGTTGGTATTGAATATCTTTTTCCAACCTTTCAATTTCAGTCTGCATGTGCCTTTATTGGAAAGATGTGTTTCTTGTAAGCAGCAAACAGATGGGTTTTGTTTTTTAATCCATTCAGCCAGTCTGTGCCTTTTAATTGAAGAGTGGAGGCCATTTACATTGAATGTGACTATTGATAAGTAATGACTTTGCCCTGCCACTTTCCCAAAGATATTCCTAATTTATACTTTGAGTTTCCTTTGATCTTTTACTGAGAGATTTTCTTCCTTTACCTTCTTTTGTCGTGATGGCCATGTTTCTGTGTTTCTGTGTATAACACACCTTTAAGCATCTTTTGCAGGGCTGGACAAGTGGTGACAATTTCTTTGAATTTCTGTTTGTTATGAAAGGTCTTTATTTCACTTTCATTCACAAATGAGAGCTTTCCAGGGTAACATTCTGGGATGTCAGTTTTTTTTTCTCTTAGGACTTGAGCTATATCTTACCATTCTCTCCTAGCATGCAGGGTTTCTTATGAGAAGTCTGCTGTAAGTTTAATTGGAGATGCTCTGAAAGTAATCTGGTGTTTCTCTCTTACCCATTTTAGAATCTTCTCTTTATGTTTCACTGTGGTGAGTTTGATTACAATGTGTCGTGGTGAGGGTCTTTTCTGGTCATGTCAATTGAGATTCTGTGTGCTTCCTGTACTTGGACGTCTTTTCTTTCTCCAAACCCAGGAAGTTTTCTGCTATTATTTCACTAAAAAGGCCTTCTACTTCTTTCTTTTTCTCCATGCCTTCATGAACTCCTAGAACCTGAAAATTGTTTTTTTTTTTTTAATACTATCCTGTATATTGCCAATAGTGTTTTTTTAGATTTCTAATTCCCCCCTTTTGTCTTTGGTTTGTATACTTTGCTGTGCTCTGTCAACTAAGTCCAATATTCTTTCTTTTGCCTCACTGATTTTGTTCTTAAGACTCACCACTGCATTTTTATTTGTGTTATTGAATTCTTCATTTCATTTTGATTTCTCTTTAATATCTCAATTTCATGTTTTATTGCATTCTTCATTTCATTTTGATTCCTCCTTAGGATCTCAATTTCATGGGAGAGATTTTCTTTCATGTCCTGCATGGACTTCAGTAGTTCATGCATTTGCTTTTGATTACTTCTATGTAATCTTATGATCAATTTTTTTTGAATTCCAGTTCTTGCATTTCTTCTATCTCATCATCTTCACAATCTTGTATTGGAGTGTCATGTTCCTTTGGGAGCGTCATGTTGTCTTCCTTTTCTTGTTTCTTGGATTGTTGCATTTGTTGTTTAGCATTTGTGGAGATACCCATTGGTTTCTTCTTTTTTTTCCCACTGTGGCAACTTTTATTGTTGTACTATGACTCTGTAGATAAGTGGACTGTCTACTTTCAGTGAATCTCTAGAAGCTTGTAGTGGGTGTGGCCAGAGAGCTCTGTTCAGTTCTCCAGGGTTAAGGGTGTACCTAAGGTGACACACCCAGGTTTGGCGTGGTAAATCTTCTCTCTCTCTCTTTTTTTAATCAGAAGGAAAGTATATTCTGCTCAGCTGAACTCTTCTCCTCTGTGGAGACCAGTGCCTGAGCACCAGCCCAGTGGGTTTAATATTGGTCTGCTGTGTCCCAAGGACCACACAAAGGATCCATATAGTCCTCAGTGTATGTTCAGATTCCCTAGCAATGTCTCTCACAGGTAACCAGGAACCCCTTAGCTTGTGGCTTTTCCCACTGAGACTGCTCAAAGTCCCAGCCATACTGTGAATTCTCCCACACACCCTCAGCTTTTTTTTTTTTTTTTTTTTTTTTGACAGTCCCGATTCAGAAGCTTCACACAGTCTCAAGCTCCTAGCCACCTGTTATTTTTACCCGCCAGAGTCAGGAGTCTCTGCTTGGCTAATTGCCAAGCACAGACATGAGCTGGCACAGCTATTACGTATGTCCAAAATGGAACCTGCTCTATTAGCTTGTATGTCTTTGTTTTTTGTTGTTTTGTTTTGACAGGCAGAGTTAGGCAGTGAGTGAGAGACAGAGAGAAGGGTCTTCCTTTCCGTTGGTTCATCCCCCAAATGGCTGCTACGGCCGGCGTGCTGCACCGATCTGAAGCCAGGAGCCAGGTGCTTCCTCCTGGTCTCACATGTGGGTGCAGGGACCCAAGCACTTGGGTCATCCTCCACTGCCTTCCTGGACCACAGCAGAGAGCTGGACTGGAAGAGAAGCAACTGGGACAGAATTCGGTGCCCCAGCCGGGATTAGAATCAATTCAGCACCTTACCATACCTTTTCTAGATGGAAGATCAATATCCTGCCCCTACAACCCTGGCTGCAGCCTTGATATATAGGCTGCAATCTTCTAAAAGACAATGCTAGCATTTTAACTGGTTAAACTCATTTGAATATAAGTACTTAAAAACACTTTATTTTTGAATTAAATAACTTATTTTCATGTTCATAGACATTGTCAACATAGCTTCATTGAAGCAGGATTCTGACAAATAATCTTTAACCCAGGGAAGGCTGGGATGTGATATTCTGAAAAATGAATTTACTCAGGGCTGGTGCTGTGATGTAGCAGGTAAAGCTGCCACCAGCAGTGTCAGCAACCCATATGGGCACCAGTTTGAGTCCCGGCTGTTCCACTTCCCATCCAGTCCCCTGCTAATACACCTGGGAAAGCAGCAAAAGATAGCCCAAGTTCTTGGGCCCCTGCACCCGTGTGGGAGACCCGGAAGAAGCTTACCTCCCTACTCTGCCACAGTTAGAACCAACCCCCATCCCCCATCCCTCATTACTTTTTTTTTTTTTTTCATTTGACAGGTAGAGTTATAGACAGTGAGAGAGAGAGAAAGGTCTTCCTTCCGTTGGTTCACTTCCCTAATGGCCGCTACAGCTGGCACTGCACCAATCTGAAGCCAGGAGCCAGGTGCTTCTTCCTGGTCTCCCATGCAGGTACAGGGGCCCAAGCTCTTGGGCCATCCTCCACTGCCCTCCTGGGCCACAGCAGAGAGCTGGACTGGAAGAGGAGCAGCCGGGACTAGAACCCAGCGCCCATATGGGATGCCGGCACCGCAGGTGGAGGATGAACCAAGTGAACCACGGTGCCAGCCCTCCCCCCATTACTCTTAAAAAAGATCATTCTTTATGCAGCTGTCACCACAGCTAGAGTGACCAGGCAAAGGCAAACCAGTACCATTACTGGGGAAAGTGAAGATGTCTTCTATGTTTGAAAATGTCTTTCTCCCATCTAGCCATTCCCCACACCAAGTGGCTTAGTAATTGTTCCCAATTCATCTTCCATAGTGGGAAGCAGAAAGGAGGCTATTTGCTCTTCCTCCAAGGATTTGAAATTTTTGATACCTGGTATCTACTGCATTTCCAGTAGGAACACTGGCTTTGTAAACCCGCACAAGTATGCACGCAGACCTCAGCACCCACAAGCAGGCCCAATTACCTTGCGACTGCTTAGGGTGGCTCCAGCTATGCAGCAGCCCAGCCCAGGGCAGAGACAGTGTAACAGGCAAGTTATAGTTTGGGAGTGGGCTATCTCCCACCTATATTTTGGTCTGATCCTGCCAAAGTAAGTACAGGTGGGACTCGAAATTCAATAAAACTCTAGCAGGCTGTCTTTAAAGTGATAATTTTGTATGGCAAAGGAATGATCTTATGAACATTCCAATGGCCCTTGGCAGAAAAAATTTCCTCACCCTTGCATGGTGAGTAAATTCATTTTTTAAAAAAAATAGATTTTGTGTTGGATGATTTTTTAAAAGATTTATTTGAAAGGCAGAGCTACAGCGAGGTAGAGGCAGAGAGAGAGAGAGAGAGATCTTCCATCTGCTGGCTCACTCCCCAAATACAGCAATGGCCGGAGCTGGGCTGATCTGAAGCCAGGGCTTCTTCCGGGTCTCCCACATGGGTGCAGGGGCCCAAGAACTTGGGCTATCTTTTGCTGCTTTCCCAGGTGTATTAGCAGGGGACTGGATGGGAAGTGGAACAGCCGGGACTCAAACTGGTGCCCATATGGGATGCCGGCACTGCTGGTGGCAGCTTTACCTGCTACATCACAGCACCAGCCCTGAGTAAATTCATTTTTCAGAATATCACATCCCAGCCTTCCCTGGGTTAAAGATTATTTGTCAGAATCCTGCTTCAATGAAGCTATGTTGACAATGTCTATGAACATGAAAATAAGTTATTTAATTCAAAAATAAAGTGTTTTTAAGTACTTATATTCAAATGAGTTTAACCAGTTAAAATGCTAGCATTGTCTTTTAGAAGATTGCAGCCTATATGTCAAGGCTACAGCCAGGGTTGTAGGGGCAGGATATTGATCTTCCATCTAGAAAAGGTATGGTAAGGTGCTGAATTGATTCAGCCCATTGATAAAAGATTCCTTGTGTTTACAGACGACAGACAGTTGTGGATCAATATTGCAAGTAATTGTCTTCTCTGTAGAATTAAAAGAATTTTAAAAAAGAAACCAAATCAATATTACATTTGTCATTTAAAATTTAATCCCACTGGGGCAGGCATTTGGCCTAGTGAATGGTGAAGACATCCACAGCCCGCATCAAGAGTACCCAGGTTGGAATCCCAGCTCTGGCTACCGAGTCCCACTTCCTGCTTATGTGAATCCCAAGAGGCAGCAGGTGATGACTCAATTGGTTGAGTCCCTGCCACCCATGTGGGAAATTTGGATTGAGTTCCTGACTCCTGGTTTCAGCCTGGCCCAACCTTAACTATTGTAGGCATCTGGGGAGAGAGAAACAGTGGGTGGGAGCCCTCTGGCTCTCTCTAGATGTCTGTGTCTGTCTCTCTGTCTCTGTTTCTGTCTCTCTGCCTCTCAAATACACACACACACACACACACACACACACACACATGCATACATGCACCCTTTCCAGCACCATTTTGTGTTCATTTCATACTTCAGATACTCCTCGTGCTCTGTTAGGTCATAAAAGACACATTAATGCGTATCTAGTTCTGCAATCAACAAAACTAACAAATTATCCTCTAACAGGTGAGATACAGGATTAGTATTTAGGACTGAGATGAACCAGTGCAAACAGGCCTTTCTGTGATATCCTAAGAGACCTTACACAGTTCGGGGTTTAAGGCTCAAAGACAATCTATTCTCAGAAATGGGTGAGCCACAGACCCTTCATTAGGGCAGGTTTGTGTCTCATGAATGCTGATAGCTTTATCCCTGCTCCGGAGCCATCCTTTCCGTGTCGAGGTATAACACTTCTTTTCCACACAACTTCAGTCCTATCAGCTTAACGTCTTTCTGTCTCTCCCAGCACCCCCTTTTTATGAATGTAGCCTCCAGTCACATTTACCTTGCATACTAAAGTTTGACATACTAAAGGCAAGATCAATGTGCGTTTTTGTTGCAACCAATTTGATCAAAAGGAGTCAATAGTATAGCAAATCTCACTGAAACACCCAATTAGGAATCTGAAAACATGTGTACCAGTACATCACTGCTATGATTCTATGAAGTCCAAAATTGGTCATTTTATCTCTTCATAAAACTGGTCAAAATGAAAATGTATATTTTGCATTTTTGTTCTAGTCATTCTCTTTTTCTCTGTTCTCTTTAAATCTTTTTTTCCCCCCATGGGGGCAGTTATTTATAGTACTTCCCTCCCCTCAACTGAATTTTTTTCTTTTCTCTCTCTCTACTTTTCGACAAGAGAGCACCATGCACACAGATAGGGGTATCTTCCATCCACTGGTTCACTCCCCAAATGCCCACAACAGCCAGGGCTGAACCAGGCTGAAGCTAGGAGCCAGGAACTCCACCTGGTTCTCCCACATGGGTGGCTTGGATCAAGTACTTGAGTCACTGCTGCTGCCTTCCCAGGAGCGCTAGCAGGAGCTGAATGGGATTCAGAGTAGCCGGGACTGGAACTGGCACTCTGATATGGGATGTTCGTTTTGCTGGCCGTGGTTTAACCTGCTGCCCCACAATGCTGGCTCATGATTTTTTCATTTGACAGATCCCTTGAATGATGGACCCTTGACATCAGAGTCCAGTTTTAATAACTTTATTGAACTCATAAAAGCCAGGCACACCCTTGATAAATGTTAGCTGGTCTCATACTATTGCCAAATTGCTTTTTTCCTGTTGCTCTTTTATCAGTTATTATTATCTTCTAATCAAGTATCATGATAAGAAATATAATTGAAGAAGTCTCATTGTTTCCTTTTACTGCCCAACATCTTAGTTTGAAAGATTTGAAACATTACAGAAATAATCGCACAATGTCCCTATATCCACCTATGCACATTCTACAGTGAATGTTTTGCTGTATTTGCTTTAATACTCAACTCTGCATTTATCTGTCCCTTCATCCATAATTTTTTATGGAGTAAATTACAGATCATGGCATACTTCATCTCTAAAGGCTTCAGCATGTATATTGTTAACAAGATTTTGTATGGATTTACAGTTCTTTTTCTTAACTAATATGTACATATATGGCCTGTATCAATTATAAGCTTACCATTCAGAATGTTGGCAAGTGGAAGTAGTGGAACACCCATGTAACCTCAACCATTTGCAAGACAGAACATTATTTTCAGCCCAGAAAGTTTCCTCTTGCCTCACTACAGTCAATCCCCCTCACTTCCCTCAACCCTAGGTAAACACTGTTCTATTTGTTTCCCACCATTGATTAGTTTTTCCTCTTCTAGAATTTCCTACAAATCATTACATTTGTGCCCTGATGGATTTGAGATTCATCCACTGTGCTCTGTGCCTCCACATTTCCTTTTATTGTTGAGTGGTGTTGTGTTGTATGACCATACCAAAGCTGGTCTGGCCATTCCCCTATGGAGGACCATCAGAGTGGTCTCCAGATTCGGGCTGATGAAAACTGCTACTGTGAGCACTTTTGTATTGTACACATATTTTTGTTGGCATATGTTTTTATGTCTCTTGGATAAATACTTAGGAGTGGAATTCTAGATCAATAGGCTTTGTGTGCTTGATATTATAAGACACAACCAGATCTGTTTCCAAATTTTGCCATTTTACCCTTCTACTGCCAATGTGTGAGAGCTGAGGTTGTTCCACATTCTTAACAACATTTGGTGCTGTCAGTCTTCTGAATTTTTGCTGTTTTGGTGAGTGCATAATGGTATTGTGGTGTTCGTGAGCATTCCCTGATGACTAATGGTGTTCAGTACTTTCCATTTGCTTATTGGCTGTTCAGAGGCCACTCTTGTGAAATATCTGTTAGAAATCTTTGTCCACTTTTTATAGGATGGCTTATGCTTTTGTCATTGAGTTGCAGAAGTTATTTATATGAAGATACTTCAAAGAGTTTGTGTAAAAAATGGAATTAAAAGTTGGTTCAGTTTGCGGCTAGTGCTGTGGCATAATGGCTAAAGCTGCCTCCTGCAATGTTGGCATCCCACATGGGTGCCGGTTCGAGTATTGGCTGCTCCTCTTCCCATCCAGCTCTCTGCTATGGCCTGGGAAACCAGTAGAAGATGGCCCAAGTCCTTGGGTCCCTGTGCCTGTGTGGGAGACCCAGAAGAAGCTCCTGGCTCTTGGCTTCAGATGGGTCCAGCTTAGGCCAGAGGAGTGAATCAGTGGATGAAAGACACCCCCCACCCTGAGTCCTGCCTCTGTCTGTCTGTAACTCTGCCTTTCAAATAAACTGTAAATCTTAAAAATATTTGAAAAAATACTTATTTTTCAAAAAGTCCAGTTTCGGATAAAAAAAATTGAAATCCATGCATGATTTTTTTATAATATGCAGTTTCCACAAACTTTTTGAAGACACCGCCCCTCCATCTATCCTGGACACTAGTCTCTTGTCATGTTTGTGAATCCATTCCTTCTTTGATTTCATCCATTTTGGCTTTAATTCTGTAGCATAACTGAACCTGTATCAAGCATTGTCTACATAGCTTGTCTAAGGAGCCATATAAGGCTGTGGAATAAATACATGCTGGGTGGTATCCTTTCTTGCTATGGCAAGCCAATAATGGAGGACCAGAAAACTATATTGAGTTTCAGGCACTGGGCTTGTTATTTGCCTTTAGCAATATTTATTTTCAGAATAGAAAGTAGAGCTTACTTTCTTAGTGCAGTTGAGAAGTAGCTTCTTGGGGCCAGCACTGTGAGGTAGTAGGCTAAGCTTCTGCCTACAGTGCTGGCATTCCATGTGCATGCCTGTTCATGTCCTGGCTACTCCACTTTCAATCCAGCTCTCTGCTACAGCCTGGGAAAGCAGTGGAAGATGGCTCAAGTGCTTGGGCCCCTGCACCCACGTGGGAGATCCAGCAGAAGCTTCTGGCTCCTGGCTTTGGATCAGCTCAGCTCTAGCAGTTGCAGCCATTTGGGGAGTGAACCAGCAGATGGAAGGTCTTTCTCTTTGTCTCTCCCTATCTGTAACTATGCCTTAAATACATCAATAAAAAATTTTTAAAAGCTTCCCCAGGAGTCTTTCTATTAATAAAATAATGCAAAAATGAAACACATCCAAGCATAATTGTGAAAAAGAGAAAAAAATTTTTTAAAAATTGAATGTTATACTATACATAGTTGGGGAAAAAAGTAGTTGGCGCTATTATGATTAGTGGTAATAATAGCTCTCTTTGCTGCATCTACTGCGAGAATGAAGACCATTCTCAACAATCAGACTGTCGGCATTTCAGAAGATTTTGACATCATCTGTAAGGGCGCACAGTTATTGGGAAGGGTTCCAGATGAACCACACAGAGGGACATCAGCCAGATCAACGTAGAACTCAGCCTGCTTTGAAAGAAAAAGAAGGGACTCCAGGTTGACAAATGGTAGGGAAGTAGAAAGGAACTGGCAATCATTTGTACCACCTGCAGTCATGGAGAGACTATGATCAAAAGGGTTACATTGAGCTTCCGTTACAAAACAAGGTCTGTGTCACTCCCTTCCCATAAACTTCACTGTTGAGGAGAATGGGGTCTCTCATTGAAATCTGAAATTTTGGGGTGAATACTATATTCAAAGGGTTCAGATGAGGCCAGGTGTTATATTTTTGATATCTCAAGCCCAGAAAGATAAATTAGTCCTTGAAAGCAATGACATTGAACCTGTTTCAAATTCAGCTGCTTTGATTCAGCGGGCAAGGAGAGTTAAAAACAAGGATATCAGGGGCTGGTGCTGTGGTGCAGAGGGTTAAGCTGCTGCCTGCAATGCCAGCATCCCATATGGGCACTGGTTCAAGCCCCGGTTGCTCCACTTCTGATCCAGCTCTCTGTTTATGGCCTAGGAAAGCAGCAGAGGATGGCCAAAGTGCCTGGGCCCCTGCACCCACATGGGAGACCCAGAAGAAGCTTCTGGCTCCTGGCTTTGGCCTGACCCAGCCCTGATGGTTGCTACCATTTGGGGAATGAACCAGCAGATGGGAGGTCTCTCTCTCTCTCTGTAATCTAACTCTGTCTTTCAAGTAAATAAATGAATCTTAAAAAAAAAAAAAAACAAGGATATCAGAAGATTTTTGGATGGTGTCTATGTCCCTGAAAAAGGAACAGTTCAGCAGGCTCATGAATAAGATTTAAAAGTTGTCCAGCTACAGGAACAAAAACCTGAATTATGTCTTGTAGTATTTCAGTAATGCAATAAAAGATCTATTGAATTGAAAAAAAAAGTGGTAGTAATAAAATCGATGGTTTCACCATCTATTTGTGAAGCCATCATTTTTTCCCCAAAATACTCTCACATTTTTAAGCTTTATGATCAAGAAATCAAAGAGTTTTCTTCTTCTCTGAAAGAGAATTAACACTGCAATTAGTGGAACTGTTATGGGAAGTTATCACATTCAGGGTTTGGTTTTTACAGCTACATTGAAAATTCAGGAGAGTTGAAGTATTTTCGCATCATTCAGTATAGCATTGTTTCTAATACAAATACTGGTCACAATTCAAGCAACTACCTTTAGGGGACCCATTCAAATAAACTGAATTCCAGCTCTTCATTAGAATACTCTTCCTAGTTTGCCTTCTCCCGGTGAATATTTCTCTTAGGTTGCGCCATCATTTTCCGTCATGACTTCATAACCACAGGCTTTTACAGATGGAAAGATCTCTGGGGTCATCTGGGTCTATCCCCTCATTATATAGAAAAAGGCACAAACTCAGATTCAGTAATATACTCCAAATAGAGTCGTAGAACACACAATCGGAGTGAGGATTACACATGGATCTTCTAATTGAATGAATGTTTGGTTTTGTGTGTTTTTCCTCTGTTGTCAAGCCTGCTTGATTTACGCTTTAAGATGACACTTGCGTTTATCCCTTCCTTGCTTTTGAGGTGGCAACGGTCTCTAATTATATCAAAACCGGATTACCACAGCATCCTCTTGGCTCGTCATCCAGCCTAATCTTTTCCCTTCAGGTCCATCCTGCACTCTTTTGTGTTATCATTTTTCCTAATATAGACTTTCTATTAGGCATTCTTTTACTGCAGAAACGTCAGTGTTTGTCATTATCATGGATTCATTGTCATGAATCTCCTTACTCTGATCCCATCCTGTCTCTTCATCCTTATTTCCCACTCTCCTGACACTTGCTCTTCAGAATGGGCCCTCTATCCTCAGGCCACATGTGAATTCCTGCTGTGGTCCCTATGTTGGTTCTTTATTCTGGTATCCCTCTCCGTGTAGACCTCATAGCTCATAGTTCAAAATCCAGCTCAGGCTCCACCTTCTCTATGAAACAATTTGTGTGTGTGTGTTTTTAACTCCTCACCTATGAATATAAATTGCAACATCCCACTTAACAACTTACATATACTATCACCCCTATAATAGAGAAAATTCCAAACCTTGGTGGCTAACCACCATACAAATTGTACTTGCAGCTCAGTGATGACAGTGCGTATGGTATTGGTGTACTTGTGGTGGTGGTATGGGGAGGTGGGGAGGATGCCGTGTTCTTTTGCAATCTTTTAGGGATTCAGGGTGAGGGAAGCTCTGCTGTCTTATTTTTATTTTTATTTTTTATTTTTTGGACAGGCAGAGTTAGACAGTGAGAGAGACTGAGACAGAGAGAAAGATCTTCCTTCCATTAGTTCACCCCCAAAATGGCCGCTACGGCCAGTGCGCTGCGCCAATCCGAAGCCAGGAGCCAGGTGCTTCCTCCTGGTCTCCCACGTGGGTTCTGCTGTCTTTAACACAAAGCTTCTAGAGTTGCCCAGGGTGCAGGCATCCAACTGGAAGCTGGAGATAGAGTGCAGAAGGCACACCTGCCTCTTAGCCGCTTCTGTTCAGAAGTGATGTGGCTTAACACCTTTGTCAGAACTAGGCACAGGGCTCCACCTGGTGCTGGGAAAAGCACCCCCTGGCTGGGTGTCTGCAACCTTGGAACTGCTCTGCTCCATGGAAGGGAAGCACAAATCTAGGGGGCAGCTGTCTTTGTTACAGTGTTATCCTGTGCTGATTTCCAGTTGCTTTATACATGCTGCCCTGGTGTGCCCATCTGGATTTCCCACTGTAACTAAAAGTCCACAGATGTAGCCAGAGTCCGGCATTTAGCACCTGTTTCTCAGGCTTTTGTTAAGTAACAGGATAATTTAATAATAGTTTTTAAACTTCTTAATTCGAAGTTAGAGGAAGAAAGGGAAACAGAAAGTAACAAATCCCTAGGGGATCCGTCTTTGTCTTTTTTTAAGAGCTCATTTGCAATGCATTCTTCACTTCAGGCAAAGAAAGTGAAATTTGGGGGGATTATCTTCAATTTCAGAATGATAATATTATTTTAAAAAAATTAATTGATTTATTGCAGGGCAGAGTTACAGAGAGGCAGAGAGAGAGAGAGAGAGAGAGAGAGAGAGGTCTTCCACTTCCAGTCACTGGTTCATTCCCCAGGGCCGCAATAGCCAGAGCTCAGCCGATCCAAAGTCAGGAGCCAGCAGCTTCTTCCAGGTCTCCTGCATGGGTGCAGGGCCCCAAGCGCTTGGGCCATCTTCTACTGCGTTCCCAGGCCATAGCAGAGAGCTGGATCAGAAGAGGAGCAGCTGAGACTCAAACCAGCCCCCACATGGGATGCCAGCATTGCAGGCAACGGCTTTACCCACTATGCCACAGTTCTGGCCCCAATAATATTCTTTTCTGCTTCCGTCAGAATAATTTTAAGTTGGTGCATTTTGTTTCCCTTTCTCTTACTGCATTATTTATGAAATAAAAATTAACACATAGGAAATCCCATGCATACATCAGTTGGCTTTGACAATAATTAACTCGTGATCAGTCTTGTTTCATTTATACTGCTGCCCTCTACATTAAAGTTTTTGAAGCTAAACATAATATCCTATTATTTCATATATAGATGTGTCTGTATTGCTAATACATAAGGCCCAACCCCTCTTCCCTACAATAGTATATCTCACTTAAAAATAACACCAATTCCTTAATATCGACACTTTTGTCCAGGTAGAATTCAAATTTCCTCCTTGTTAAACAATTGGTTTGTTTAAATTGAGATCCAGAAAGGTCTAAGTGATCCTACCACGCAGACACAAAATAAACAAAGGGTGGGAGAAATCTCCTGGAGGTGATAGAAATGTGTATGTCAGTGATGGTGGTGATGATCTCAGGGACACAAACTAATTCCCAAGTTCATCAAGGTGAATGCATTCATATGTATGCATTTGGTACGCCAATCATACTTCAATAAAGTGGCTTAAAGAAAAAAAAAACACCAAAAAACTCCACTATTAAGAAACTTAAATAGATCCAAACAAGGTCTACACAATACACAGTACATTTTTAATATACTTTGTCACTATTTTTAAAATGAGTTTTTCCCCACCTTTATTATCTTTGGAACATTTTTTGTTGATGATACCAGAACATGAGCCTTGTGTTGCTTTTCATATTCTGAATTTGGCTGATTTCATTTTTATGATCGTTTTACTGTTCAATGTACCTCTGCCCCTAGCTTTTGCTGCACACTGGAGTTAGGTGGTTGTGATTCAGGTTTGATTTTTTTTCCATCAAGGATGTACCTTTGTTGCATACCTCCATCGGAAGGTGTAGAATGTCTATTTTTAATGTTAACATTTGTCAGCTGGGGGTGGGTGTTCTGTGTAGCTATTAAGACACTTCATCTCACATTGGTGTGCCTGGGTTTGCTACCTCTCTTTGGGTCTTGACTCAGCTTTCTACTAATGCAGACCCTGTGAGACAGCAGTGATGGCGCAAGTGCTTGGGCCCTTCCATCCACATGGGAGACCTGGATGGAGTTCCTGACTCCTGGCTTTGTTCACCTGGCAAGTAAACCAGCAGATGGACTGTCTCTCCCTTTATCTCTGTCTCTGTCACTCTGCCTTTCAAATAAATAAATAAATAAATCTTTAAAAAAAAGAGTTGTTACCTTGATCGATCCCTTATAAAGTTTTCCCTCCGTGTTTCACCTGCTGATCTTGGTTGCCATTGATGATCACATCTTGGTTCATTGTTTCCTTGGTCACATCTTGTCTCTCTCTCTCTCTCTTTTTTTAATAAAGATTTATTTTATTTATTTGAAAGACAGTGTTACAGAGAAAGGTAGACATACAGAGAGAGGTCTTCCATCTGCTGGTTCACGCCCCAGATGGCCTCAATGGCCAGAGCTGTGCTGATCCGAAGCCAGGAGCCAGGAGTTTCTTCTGGGTCTCCCACGCAGGGGCAGGGGCCCAAGGACTCTACCTCTCAACTAAATAAATAAAATCTTTAAAAAATTTAAACAAATTAAATACATACAAATTGTTTAAAATACTGCTGCCATTGCTAGCATTGTTTAATTGCTATAATTACAATTTCTTTCAGCTTTAGCCTTGATGTTGGAGTTTTATTTTATTTTTTCTGGTGTTTAAGGTAATTAACAGCAAAAATTTAATTGCTATGTTTTATATAATGTTAGTCTCTGACCCTCAGTCAAAACCCTGATTAGCTTACATGTGATATGAACTTAACCTCTGCTGTCATTTACTACAAAATACTCTGCTTTAAAAATACTGTACTTTAAATTATTTTTTAAATTTATATTTATTTGAAAGAGAGACCAAGATACACACAGAGGGAGAGGGAGAGGGAGAGGTAGATGGAGAGAGAGAGGGAGAGGGAGAGGTAGATGGAGAGAGAGAGGGAGAAGGTATAGAAGGAGGGAGAGGGAGAAAGAGAAACTCTCACATTATGTGCTGGTTCACCCCCCAAATGCCCAGAACAGTTGGGGCTGGGCCAGGATAAAGCCAGGAGCCCAGAACTCAATAATCTAGGTCTCCTATGTGGAGTGACAAGAATCCAACCACTTGAGCCATCATCTGCTGCCTCCTAGGGTGCTGGAATTAGAAGTAAAACTGGGACTGGAACCTAGGCACTTGATATGGGAGTCTTAAGTGGCGTCATAACCATTGTGCCAAATGCTTGCTTTATTTTCTTTGTTTATAGATCAATTAAGAATCATTTTTACTACATACCCCTCAAAGATATTTAGCTTACTCTTTAAGCTACCTATACCTTTACCTTTATGAAGAAAAAAAGCAATATATTTTGTAGGATAGGCTTTTAATTATTTATTAATTTTTTTTTGCCTAGAAACTTTTTATTTAAGGTATAAAACTTCATGCATCTCATATATACAGATTCGGGAACACAGTGATTCTTCCCACCACCCTCCTTCCCTCCTGCACTCCTACCCTTCTTCCTCCTCCCTTTCCTATTCATATTATTATTTTTAAATAAATCTATTTTCAATTGACTTTATACACATAAGTTTAACCCTACACTAAGTAAAGAGTTCAACAAATAGTATGAAGAAGAAGAAGAAAAAAACCTGTTCCTCAACAGTCCAGACAAGGGCTATTCAAAATCATCACTTCTCGAAGCATTAATTTCACTTCTGTAGATTACCTTTTAGGTATTCTAGTGGTTACCATAGAAGATAGGCTTTTCAAGTATTTGAGAATGAACTTCAATGGGATCTTTTTTTTATTTTTTACAACTTTATTATTTGATTATACTCGTTGTAGGAAACTGTGAAGATACAGAAATATTCAAAGAAAATAAAAATTATGCAGTATCTCCTCCCCCAAATACAATAAAAGATTTTGTATACTTCTAGTCTTTCTGTACATTGACATGGCATTTTAAAACAAGTACTGTAAAATGCTTACATAGTTTTTCACTTTATATTATAGAGTGGTCATTTCTTTTAGATATCAAATATTATGTGGAAACATAATTTTCAGTTGACTGCTTCACAGTTAAACCACAACTTATCTCCAATTGCTGGATATTCATATTGTTTTGAAAATTTGCTGTAACTAATCCTATTAGAATTCTTATTTATATAATGTATATGATAATTTCTGAAAGAGAACTTCCTAAGAGAATGCACAAAATAAAATGCCTATATATTTTTGAGCCTGTTGATACATTTTACCAAACTACCCTCCAAAGATTTCACCAATTTACAGTCACATCAATAAGTAGCCAGAGTCCCATTTCTTCTTTACCATCTTTGGCAACATAGGAAACCAGTTATTATTTCCCAGCCTTTACTGCTGCAAATTTAATAGGCGGAGGGAAGAATGGTATCTTGTTTAATTCTAAAATGTAAGATTTTTACCCACATGTGGACTGGGCACTTGCTTTTTCTCCCATGTTTTGAAGTAGTCCAAGTCTTCCAGGAGGAGTCTTAAGCATCTGTAGTGTACTCTCTTTCCTACACGTGTTTTTCTCTCCCAGGCAAGTGCATGAAGACTGCATATCTTTCTCAGGATTTTTTTTTCTCCAAGTTAAGCAGCAATTCCCACAACGACAGGAACTAGAAAGTCACCTTTTTTCTAGGCAGCCGTGCTATTTTAATGTCTTGGTAATAAAACAGAAAACTGGGCCATATTCTTCAGATTATGGAGGGTTTCAGACCACTCTGTGAACCCTATCTGAGGTATGGTGGTGAGGAGCAAACCTTTGGCTTTATTGGCATTTTCCTTCAGGGTCTTTAAGACCTGGCCCACTGAAACTGCTTCCTCGTGCTTCTTCAACAATCATAATCCGTTGCTACGGCAATACTTGCATTGCAAATTCCAGCCTCTTTGGCAAGAACCACCTCTGGAACAGCGGTCATATTGATGACATCTGCTCCCCAGGTGCGGAACATGAAGCTTGCTGCCCCGGAGCTAAATCGCGGTCTTTCAGTTGTGAGCATTGTCCCCTTTGAGTGGCACCGGAGTCCTAGCTTCTTAGCAGTCTCTGTGAGGACCTCTCTTGTTCTGGGGCAAAACGGCTCAGCCATTGGAATGTGGCACACTCCTCTGGCACAGGAATGACTTCCATCATAGAAGGTCTGAGGCCTTGTCATGGTCCTGTCGATGAACTGATTGTTAATGACAATATCGCCGGGCTGAATCTCCTCCCTCAAGGAGCCACAAGCTGTGGTCACTATGACATGTGTACAACTCTCCTCCTTCAAAGCCCAGATGTTTGCCTGGTAGTTGACTTTGGAAGGCATGATGGTGTGCTGCCTCCCATGCATGGCAAGGAGGGCACAATCAACATTTTTTATTTTCCCCAAAATTAAGGCATCGGATGGCTTGCCAAATGGAGTATCCACATATTTTTCAGTTCTTCCTTCTAAAATTTCTGGATCATCCAGGCCTCTTCCACCAATTATTCCAGTCTTCACGGTGGCGGTGGTGGCGGCACCTGAGGCCATGTCTGCGCGGGGCAGGAGGCTGCGGTGGGTGCTCGCATGGGGTGCTCGCGTGGGGCCGCGAGCCGGCGGCAGTGCGCAGCGCGGAGTCCCGGGGCCGCCTGGCTCCTCAATGGGATCTTTGAATATTGGACGTTAAAGGACCTTGGAGAGCAGCCTCCATACTTCATCTATAGGTCAACAAAGTGAGAACTAACCAGGCTCAATGTCTTGTCCAACTTTGCATGACCAACGAATGGCCCAGCTAGGACTGGTACCAGATCTGACATTGGAACCAGCCCTGGTTCCCAACTTCTTTCCATGACACTGCACAATGTTGAGCTATTTTAAGTGTTCCTCTGTCAATTCTCACCCTACTCTTAAGGCTGACAGTGTCACTGTTGGAGTTAAAAGTCAGAAATATGGGGCTAGGATGTGGCACAGTGGGTAAAGCCACCATTTGGTACTCCCATATCCCAAATGGGAGTGCCAGTATGAGTCCTGGTCCTGGCTACTATGCTTCTGCTCCAGCCCCCTGCTAATGTACCTGGGAAACACCAGCTGATGTCCAAAGTACTTGAGTCCCTGCCATCCATATGGGAGACCTGGATGGGATTCTTGGCTCCTGGCTTCAACCTGGCCCATCCTCTTCTGTTGCAGATCTTTGCGGGGAGTAAACCAGCAGATGGAAGGTCTCTCTCTCTCTCTCTCTCTGCTTTTCAAATAAATTATTTTCTTTTTAAAGTGATTGACATGAAGGGCATGCTTGAAGACACACAAATGTCCATGGAATCAGCAAAGTAGAGCCCAGGAACTGGTGACAGGCACAGGGTGTGTGCAGGACTGGCTGCTTATGTGACCATACTTCCATGCATTGACATCAGAAGAAATGACAGCTGCTTTGCATTGACACAGTGAGCCTCATAGCCTTGTCTAGTTAAACAGCCATCAAAGAAGGACAGACTCACAGGCCGATTTTAGTTTACTTTTGGATTTTCTTTTTACCTCTAATTGTGGAGAATTTTAAATGTATAGCAAAGCAGCACAGTGGACCCCCAGATACCCATCACTCAGCCCCAATATCCTTTAACCTAAGACCACTCCTGTCTCATCCCTTCCTTCTTCCACCCCCATTTTATCTTATCTTGAAGCAAATTACAGATAAAACTTTATATTTATATATTTGAAATGTATTTCTTTAGGAAACAAAAACTTTTTAAAAACATAGCCAGAAGCTCAATGATCATCCCTAAAATTGTAACACAAATTCCTTAGTCTCATCAAGTAAGTTGTCACTGTGCAATTTTCCCATTGTTTAAAATACATCATCTGGGGCTGGTGTTGTGGCATGGCAGGTTAAGTCTCTGCCTGTGATGCCAGCATCCCCTGTGGGTGCAGGTTTGAGTCCCGGCTTCTCCACTTCTGATCCAACTCTCTGCTATAGCCTGGGAGAGCAGCAGAAGATGGCCCAAATGCTTGGGCCCCTGCACCCATGTGGGAGACCTAGAGGATGACTCTGGCTCCAGACTTTGGTCTGGCCTAGCGCTGGCCATTGCAGCCATCTGGGGTGTGAACTGGTGGATGGAAGATTTCTCTCTGTCTCTCTAACTCTTTCAAATAAATAAATCAATCTTTAAAGAAATTCTTACAAAAAGAGTTGTTTGCCGTGTATCTAATTACTCTGTCAGACTCAATTCCTAGAAATGGAATTTGTTAGGTTACATATTTAAGGTTTTAAAATACCACCAAAAGGCTGCGGTTGTACTAATTTTTATTTTTTTAATTTCTAAAAATTTTTATTTGACAGGTAGGGTTATAGACAGTGAGAGAGAGAGACAGAGAGAAAGGTCTTCCTTCCATTGGTTCATTCCCCTAATGGCTGCTATGGCCGGCGCTGTGCCGATCTGAAGCCAGGAGCCAGGTGCTTCCTCCCAGTCTCCCATGTCAGTGCAGGAGCACTTGGGCCATCCTGCACTGCCTTCCCGGGCCACAGCAGAGAGCTAGACTGGAAGAGGAGCAACCAAGGATAGTACCTGGAGCCCCAACCGGGACTAGAACCTGGGGTGCCGGCACCACAGGCAGAGGATTAGCCAAGTGAGCCATGGCTCTGGCCAGTTGTACTAATTTTTAATACGTTTCATGAGGATATCCAATTCCCTGTGCCCTGAACTTCTCTAGTATGATTTTTAAACCATAGCTAACTTGATAGACTAAAAAACAAACCAAAAAACAAAAAAATCACTTGCTGGGTTGGGCATTTGGCGCAGTGGTAGACGGGGCTTGGGACACCTGCATTGATTTCAGCATGTCCAGCTCTGCATCAGCTCCAGATTCCTGCTAACGTGCACCCTAGGAGGGAGTGGTGACGGCTCAAGTAATTGGGCCTCTGCACCCACATGGGAGACCCGGAGGACGCTCTGAGCTCCTGGCTTCTGCCTGGCCCAGCCCTGACCATTGAGGAGTGACCCAGCAGATGGAAAATCTCTCTCTCTGTCCTCCTCTCTCTAAAACAAGCATCATCTTTTTTGGTTTCTTTCACTTTTGAATCAGGCCCCACTCCCACAAACTGCGATTATGTCTCCTCAATCTCTCTGTCTTTTCTCTCTCAATTGACTTGGTAAAGAAAACAGATGTTGGAGCTGTGGCTTTCCCCGCAGTCTGGGCTTGCAGCTTTCATGTCTGTGGTGTGGCTACACGGCAGCTTTAAAGATGATAGATGTCCATGCCTGCTATTGTCAGGTTTCACCCAGTTTGGCTGGTGCTCACTGGGTGCTGGTCATACCAGCTGGAAGTCAGGGAGAGCCAGGATTTCTCACGGGTCTTGACTGGCTGGCTGCCAGGCTGCCAGCGCCCTGTGGCTGGGTAGGCATGTTGTCAGCATGAGCAGCCGCTGTCAGGCCCAGGAAGTTTGTCTCTGGTACCCCAGTCTTTTCCTGTTCTTTAATCTAAATTGGACCTCTTGCTCTATCTTTGCAGAACATCCTCTACGTTCCCTGTGCAGCAGTCATGAAAATGTGTAGCTGCCGCAGACCTTGACATTGTAAAGTCCAAAAAGTCAGGCATGCATGAAGTCACTTTGTTACACGGAACAGCACAAACCATGGCTCTCAGCTAAGAATAGCAGACATACATTTGACGGTTTGCGATCATCACTTCCAGATGGAACCTTCTCTCATGACTAAGCATGCAGTCAAGTTCAATGCTTCAGGGGCTGGCACTGTGGCATAGTGGGTAAAGCTGCCACCTGCAGTGCCGGCATCCCAAATGGGCACTAAGTTTGAGTCCTAGCTGCTCTACTTCCGATCCAGCTCTGTGTTATGACCTGGGAAAGCAGTAGAAGATGGCCCGAGTCCTTGGGCTCCTGCTCCCACGTGGGAGCCCTGGAAGGAGCTCCTGGCTCCTGGCATCAGATCCACGCAGTTCCAGCTGCTGCGGACATTTGGGGAATGAACTAGCGGATGGAAGACCTCTCTCTTTCTTTCTCTACCTCTCTGTAACTATGCCTTTCAAATAAATAAATCCTTAAAAAAAAGAGTTCAATGCTTCATTTCTCTCCTCTTCTCCCTGGGGACAGCTAAGTTCCTATGTTGGGGTCAGCCCTAATGTGTGCTGTTCTTTATTTGGTCCCCACCTTTCACAGAGGTGGGACTATTTCTTTATTTCATAGGCGTGTTGTAGATATGCAGTGGGTAGTCCTATGAATAGGATAGGCAGAGTCAGAGGTGGCAGGTGTAGGGTAGAGGTGCCGAGAGATAGCCCGGTCCTGCTGGAGAAAATTGTGATATCTGGATGTGCTCAGGTGCATCTCAAGCTGGGCACCACAGCCAGCCCATAAGACATCTGTCCAGGAGGTCGGAGGGCATTCTGACGGACAGCTGAGCACAGACAGCAGTACGGAGGCCTGCACATTCTGATACTGGGTGGGCAGATGGTCTAGAGGTCCTGAACCTCTAGCAAGGTCCTGAGCCTCGGGGCCTAGCAAGGTTCAGAGTGGTGGCAGGAGAGACTGAATGTGTGGCTGGGAAAGGACTGGGCTTGGCAGCAATGGCAGGGGCCAGGGACCCCAGCCTCGAGTACCAAATATCAGCTGTGATAAACTGCAGCTCGGCCAAGGCACACACGTGGCCCTCCAAGGAGCATGCAGACAGCCACACTACGGAAGCCCTGAGGCTCTGTGCTGCTGGAGGGTAGGGAAGCCTTCCTGGGAGAATCAGGTCATCCTCATGAAAAAGGGAAACCAAAGATGGGGGAGGGGAGCTTGGAATCCAAATCAATTTTATACTGAAAGAGACTGGTTTGTCTCAGTGGCAAGGTGGGGTTAGTTTCACTCCCATCAGCAGAAAGGGGGTGCAGGAGTTAAGCTGAATTTCATCAGATAAGGTAAAGGCATCCTCCAGTATATCTGGGTTCTGGCTATGAGTTTTAAACCAAACACACAACTCGCATTTATGTATTTTAGAGCTCTGTTCCTTTTATTGTAAGTTTCCTGCGGGCACAGACTATCCTTTTATTTTTCTGTCTTCTTAGCACCTGCACCAGTGCTTGGATCCTAATGTAGGGGTGAGGAATATCTGGCCTCAAATCATTTGGTCTGGCCCTGCCAGGGCAATTGCAGGGAGGACTCAGAATTCAATAAACCTGTACAAGGCTAGTTTTTAAGTTGATAATTTTGTATGGCCTGCAAATGATGTGTAAATGATATCCAAATGGCCCTTGGTTAAAAAAAAAAAAAAAGTTCCCTACTTCTGCCCTAACAGATCCCTGAGAAGAATTTATCAAAGGAATGTCAGACCCACACATCAGGGTCCCTTCCACAGTCCTTGAGATAGAGCAAGTACATAATACCATCTGCTTTCTGCCTTCCTGGGGGAATTTTTATTTCTCTGGGCATAGAGTATCTTGTTGTTGAAAGCCAATTGTGGCTCCCACAATGGTAACTCTGCTTTCCTTGCTTGTGTGGGAGGAGATAAGACACTGAAGACTTGTGTGGGAGGAGATAAGACACTGAAGACTTGGGGCGGGGGTTGTGGTGTAGCCAGTTAAAGCCACAGCCTGCGGCGCTGGCCTCCCGGATGAGCACCAGTTCAAGTCCTGGCTGCTCAGCTACTAATCCAGTTCCCTACTAATGCACCTTGGAAAGCAGTGGAAGATGGCCCAAGTCTTTGGGACCCAACATCCACATGGGAGACCCGGAAGAAGCTCTTGGCTTCAACTTGGCCCAGCCTGGGGTCATTGTGGCCATTTGCCGAGTGAACCATGGATGGAAGATCTCTATCTCTCCTCTTTCTATAACTCTGCCTTTCAAATAAATAAATAAATCTTTTTTTTTTAAACAAAAGAAACTGAAGACTCAGTGTTTGCCTTCCCTGACACTGTTCTATGCCCAAAGGGTGTGCTGGATGAACATCAGTAGCCACAGATCAAAACAACCACTATGGCTAAACTGCTACCAACACAGTTCCAGTTCCTTCCCTATTTCCAGTTCTTCTTGTCCCTGTCTCTCTCAGATGCCTGGTATCCAGATTGTTCTCATTCTCTTCCCCTTTCTCTGTGCCACTGTCCAACCTGCTCTTCCAGAGTCAGGCCCTACTCCCTGCCTAGAACTGACTGTCTCATGCCCCAGCAGCCAGCTCACCTGGTTGTAGATATAGAGTGGGTAGTCCTGTAAGAAAGGGCAGAATGTTCTAGAACTCAAGACCAGGAAGTGGCCATGCATCCAGGATGCTGTCATTTCAGTGAGTGTCCTCTTCTTCTTAAACAAATAAAAACAAGGGGCCAGCACTGTGGTGCAGTGAGTTAACGCCCTGGCCTGAAGCGCTGGCATCCCATATGGGGTGCCAGTTTGAGATCGGCTGCTCTGCTATGGCCTGGGAAAGCAGTAGAAGATGGCCCAAGTCCTTGTGCCCCTGCACCCGGTAGGAGACCCAGAAGAAGCTCCTGGCTCCTGGCTTCAGATCAGCGCAGCTCCAGCCTTTGCGGCCAATTGGAGAATGAACCATCCGATGGAAGACCCCCCCCCCCACTCCCTGCCTGTCCTCTCTCTGCGTCACTCTGACTTTTGAATAAATAAATCTTTTTAAAGAAAGGTGTTTTATACACTATGTCAAAATGCAATTTAACATCAATCACCTTTAAACCATTCATTTATATTCAACCTCATTTATAAAAGTTTTTTATTTACTTTTTATTTTTATATTATTTTATTATTTTTAACAGGCTTAATTCACTTTATTTTTTGGCTGTAAAAATTCATGTGGTAGCCATAGCTGGAGCCTGGGTTGTCTGCATAGACACTCAGGTGTGAGTCATTACAGGATGGCCCAGGAATTCCTGATAGGGAGACTTGGTGAACACAGTCTCTCTCCAGAGGTTGGGGGTCAGAGAGCTGTAGGCCTCAGAGATGGCATCAAAGGTGGCCTTGGCAAAGTTGCCCAGGGGGCTGTGTAGCCTTTAGTTGAAATGTAACAGTCATCGGTGCCAGCCATCAGCAGCAGCTTCTTGGAGATGGGGCCGAGATGATGCCTGTGCCTCTGGGAGTGGGAATGAGGTGTACCAACACAGAGCCACAGCATCTGGTCACCTCACAAGGCAGGGTGTGGGGGTTACCGATCTTGTTCTAGTAGCTTCTCCTCATGGGCCCAGTGGAGAGCTTGGCAAGGATGATGGCCCCTCGGATGGCCACGGCTGCCTCCTTGAAGCACTTCACACCAAGGTTGACATGGTCGTTGTAGTCCCCATGGCAACAAATGCCTTGAACCTGGTCCGCTGGCCAGCCCACGTCTGCTTCTGCACTGGCACTGTCTTCATAATCTCATCCTAGAGGGATGCCCCCAGCAACCAGGGAAAAGTCAGACTCCATGATGGGAGGGAGAAGAGACAGATCAACTCCAGGGAGCTGAGCAGGCAGCCCAGCTTGGTGACAGGGAGTTACTCCTTGTCCTCAGCCTGGCTCTCCAAAGTTCCATGATAGGTGCCACTCCTGAAGCCTCTGCAGAGCCACCACGGCCTCCCATTCCAGGGCTCTCCTGTTGCACCAGGGTCGTCTGCCATTTGGTGTTCTCTTGCAGAAGCTGTTAAAGTATTTTTAAAATTCCGTTTATCTGAGAGAAAGATGGACATATTACTCCCATAGGCTGGTTTACTCCCCAGATGCACACAATAGCCCAGGTTGGGCAATGGCCAAAAGTAGGAGCTGGGAACGCATCCAGGTCTCCTTTGTGGGAACCCAACTACTTGAGCCATCTTCATTGTCTCCCAGGGGCTGTGTTAACAGGAAGCTGGAGTCAGGAGCCGCAACAGGGAATCAAACCCAGGTGCTTCAATGTGAGATGCTGGTGTCTCATTTGCTAGGCTAAATACCACCTCTTTAAAAATATTTGACATGGGGCCGGCGCTGTGGCATAGCAGGTAAAGCCGCTGCCTGCAGTGCCGGCATCCCATATGGGCGCTGGTTCAAGTCTGGCTGCTCCACTTCCGATCCAGCTCTCTGTTATGGTGTGGGAAAGCAGTAGAAGATGGTCCAAATCCTAGGGCCCCTGCACCCACGTGGGAGACCCGGAAGAAGCTCCTGGCTTTGGATCAGCACAGCTCCGGCTATTGCAGCTAATTGGGAAATGAACCAACAGAAAGAAGATTCTCTCTCTCTCTTTTATGCCTCTCCTTCTCTCTGTGTGTAATTTTGACTTTCAAATAAAATAAATAAATCTTAAAAAAAAATTTGATATAAGTATATCTCAAGGGAGACTTTTGGTGAAAAAAATTGATTAACCTGTGAAAACACTATATGAGCTGTGATTTTGATGTAGAACATATGGACCTCAAACTTTAGTATTTCTCCAACTCACCTGTGCTGCTTGTTAAACAGGCAGAGTCCTCCCCTCGCCCCAAGATTCCAATTCAACTGATTGAGTGGCCCTGAAGATCTTGTTTGTCTCCTTTTTATCCTTAGGGAATTCTTTTGAGCTGAGAAGTTTAAGAACAGGGAGGTGGAAGATGCGTGAAGCCCAGAGGCTTAAGTAGCAGGGAGGTAAAAAAGAATCTGATTATTCCCCCCACCCCGCAATATATCCGTGTGAATGTTGTTCATAAAATTTATGGCATTATGGATAACTGATTATTGATTGCTAGGTTAATAATGTCGGTGGCAGAAGAATCTAAACTATCAAAGTAACAAAACCACAAATCTTTAAAAGGCCTACGGCTAGAATGGGTGTTTAGGGCAACAGTTAAGATGCTGTTTGGGGGGCCTGCGCTGTGGTGCAGTGGGTTAAAGCCCTGGCCTGAAGCACAGGCATCCCATATAGGTGCAGATTCGAGTCTTGGCTGCTCCACTTCCGATCCAGCTCTCTGCTGTGGCCTGGGAAAGCAGTAGAAGATGGCCCAAGTCCTTGTGCCCCTGCACCCTTGTGGGAGAGCCGGGGGAAGCTCCTGGTTCCTAGCTTCAGATCAGCACAGCTCCTGCCGTGGTGGCCATCTGGGGAGTGAACCAGCTGATGGAAGACCTCTCTCTCTGTCTCCACCTCTTTCTGTAACCCTTTCAAATAAATGAAATCTTAAAAAAAAATATGCTGTTTGGTACATCCTGTGGCTGAGTGCCTGGGTTACTGCTTCCTGCTGATGAGCACCCTGGGAGACAACAGGTGATGGCTCAAGTACTTGAATCCCTGCCATCCTTGTGGGAGACCCAGGTTGAATTCCAGGCTCCTGGCTTTGGCCTCCTGTAGCTCTGACTGTTGCTAGCATTTTTTTTTTTTTTTGAGGACTGAACCAGAGCATAGCAGATCTGTCTCTCTACATTTCAAATAATAATAATAATAATAATAAATCCTGAAGGCTGTGTGAAGCAGTGTCAATTACAGTCATTCTTATCACCATGTAATACAAACAATTAAGTATACCATCAGATGTATCCAATTAGGGTGTTTGGCTTGATTAGTACAGTAAGTCTCCTCCCTCTAAATACTTGGTTCGATCCTTATACAACCAGTCTTCCTAGTTATGAAGGTAGCTGTGTGTATAGCATGTTACCTTCTCAAGCTTAGAACATTACAATCTTAGACAGAACACTTCCTTTATCTTTATTTATTGAATTTTAAGGCAAGTACCTTTGGGAATAGCAGATCATTCATTTAAAATTTTCTGCCTCTTTTGAGAATTTGGTTCATTTCTGCTCTGTTAGTGAATTGAAGTCCACACTTCAAAACATACTCACCTTGGTGAAGAACAGAACTCACAGAAAAGGAAGATCCTAAACCTCCTCCTTTGAGGCCTCCACCTGCAGGAGCCGACCACCTCTCATCTCCTGTAGTCTGTGCCTCGCAGGCTGCAGGTGTCTGGGCAGGGGCGCTCTCAGGGAGGTGCACATGTGAAGGGCAGGGAAAGCAAGGTCTCGGGGTGAGCTTCTGCTTCCAGACGACCTTACCTGCTGGGGACCACGGGGGACCTCATGAAGTCAGCAGCCTAGAGACTTCAGACTGCTGGTTTATGACCCTGCCGTAGCGTCCACTATTTAAAAGGTGAGATTATTGTAACCCAGAATCCCCCAAGGACCCAGTTTTTGTTGTATGCCTTTCCCCTCTTCCTCCTCCACCTCTCTTCATCTGCTTCTCCTTCTTCTCTTCCCCCTCTTCCTTCCTCCTTCCTCTTCCTTTCTTTCTCCTTTTTCTCCTTCCCCTTCTTTAAGCACATGTGCTGTAGGTAAGGAGAAGGGGTCAGAGAAAGAGGCACATCACCACACCTCCCCCCAGGGTTGCCTCTAAAACTCCTCCCACGGCCAGCAACCTGAAATCACCATTGCAGCAAAGCTGCAGCCCCAAACCAGCGCCACCTGAAAATATCCAACACGACTACATAGCGCATTCTGGCTATGCCCTACAGGTAGTCATAATATATTGATATTACAGTTACTGTGGAGGGTGGCTCCAGGGCATTTGGTGGTGTCCCTAAGCTAAAGGGAATATCAACTCCCTAGCTCTACCCAGAGATGCAAATCACCTATCTGAGAAAACCTGTTGGAACACAGAAAACTCACTCTAACTGAGGAAATACTGAGTTACAGGTGTGCTTCTTGGATTGTGGTCCATATTGCAATGGACAGCCTGTGGCTGTCTTTCCTTCTGCTCCGTTGCAAGTGTATGGCAACAGTCACCCTCACTGAGAGGGTCTGCTCTTACAGGTATGCTCCTCCCATTACAGCTTTCATCGGAAGCGAGGCTCAGTTCTCAACTGTTCTGTTTGCCTCTTGCTTCTTGAGGTGTGTTCAGCAGGTGACCTGCATGTTTTTCTTTCTTTCTTTTTTTTTTTTTAAACTACCTGTGATATCAGCCTCCCTTACCACAAAGCTGTACTCCCACTTCCATCAAACACCCGGTGATGCCTTGATCCTTTGAGCTGAGAAGCTCTGCCCCCCCGCTGGCGAGTCACAGCTCACTGCGGAGCTTGCTTGCACAGTCTTGTGTGCTTTTGCTTTGCTAATAGATCTGATTTCTCTGCTGACCTCTCTTTCCTGGAATTCCTTCAGGTGTTGAAGAACCTACATTCATCCCCCTACAACACATAGCTATTGTCACCTTTAAAAAGTTAGTTATTTGGGGAAGGGGGAACTCGTCTCTGCTGATGTACTTCCCTAAATGTCCCCGAAGACTGGGGTTGGGCCAGGCTGAAGCTGGGAGCCTGGAACTCAATCCAGGCCTCCCATGTGGGTGGGTGACAGAAGCCCAATCACTTGAGCCATCATTGCTGCCTCCCAAGGTCTGCATTAGCAGGAAGCTGGAAATGGAAGTGGAGCTGGAACACAACCCCTGCCACTCTGATGTGGGACTAGGGCATGGCGAACAGTGCCTTAACCACTAGCCCAAATGCCCCCCGCTCTGTGAATCTCTTCTTAACAAAATGCAGCACAATAGGAGGGTATTTCAAAAAGCCTGAGGAGAATGGACTTGGAAGATATGTTTATTTTGGTGCCAAATATTTTGAAATCTATGTGCACGAGAGGTCTTCAGAAATTCATGAAAATGCATATTATGGACAAAATTGCATGGATTTCAATGTTTTTGCACCAAAATGTATCTTTCATTTGATTTTTTTTTAAAAAATTTATTTATTTGAAAGAGAGAGAGAGAGAGACAGAGGGAGAGAGACAGGGAGCTTCCATCTGTTAGTTCACTCCCTCAGGTGGCCACAACGGTTAGGGCTGAGCCAAGCTGAAGCCAGGAGCTTCATCCAGGTCTCCCACATGGGTGGGAAGAGCCCAAACACTTGCCCCATCTTCCACTGCTTTTCCCAGGCCATTAGCATGGAGCTGGATTGGAGTGGAACAGCCAGGACACGAACTGATGCCCATGTGGGATGCCGGTGTTGCAGGCGGCAGCTTTTCCCACCATACCACAGCACTGGCCCCTAAACGTATCTTTTCGTTGCATTTTCCATTTTCAGGGTTATCCTTGTATGAAAGAGGGTTAGTAGTACAGGTTTTCAGGCGGGTTTTGTTCTCTCCGCAGGGTCTGTGGCTCTGCTGTTTAGTGTCAGCACCCTGGCTTCTGGCCAGAGACAGCATATTTTCCAAGCCTGCTGCACTTAACACTATTGTCTTTCAGAAAAATTCCAGTCGCTTAGTACTTCCCGAATGTTGAGTGCTTTCAGAGGTTTGTAGCCATGCAGTAATGTCTGTTGGTTTACTGTTCCCCCTCTCTGCCTGCTTTTATGTCAATAGCAGTGTTGTGGCTGATCAAATGCTGATGGAATTCAGCCTGGAAGGGCCCTGATCACATGACCCAGAAAAATTGAATTTTGTTTCCGTAGACTGGCTCTGCTGCTGCTCTATTTACCAGGCTCATCATTTCCTCTTTAGGTTTCCCTGGAGTTTTGTTTCTCACAACACTAAAGAATGAAAAAACCAGGCTCTCAAAGTTTCCCAAAACACAGCTTCTCTTAAGTCAAAGGAAGCGGTGGATTGTATTAGAATTACGTGGACCCTTAGTTTGATTTTGTTCCTCATTGATTCAGTCTGTTCCTTTGTGTCTGCCCACCCATCTGTAATGAGGAGATAATTATACCTGCTCCTCCTCTCCCTCAGGGGGATGCTACAGAAATTCATTTAAAAAGCCTATAAAGCTATTTGAGCAGGGAGAAGTCAAATTACAAGACTACACATTGTCATGACGGTGGTCCCTGCAAAGCTTAAGTACTTCTAGTCATCAATATATGGATGAAGGTGCATTACGGTGTTCAGTTCCCTTCAATCAAAGTTGACTCTACATGCACTCTGAGTTTTTCCCGAAGTGAATAGAGAAAAGACAGGGTTTGGAGAATAACAAAATTAGCCACCAAAAGAGGTTTTCAATAATCCATTTCCTTTTAACTCCCTTGTGTTCAGGTTTGACGCTGAAGGAGATGAGCTAAAGAAAGGACATGAAGGAAGTGGCAAACTGGAACCCCGCTGGGCAGCCTCGAGTATTTTTCTGGCTCACGACTTATCTAGGTCAGAAATGTTTGTTTCTGGAGCAAGTGTTGTGCAGTGTGTTAAGTCACTGCTTAGGAGACCCTCATCCCATATGGAAGTGCTGTTCAAGTCCCAGCTGCTTCACTGCCAGTCCAGCTCCCTGGTAATGCACCTGGGAGGCCCCAGATGATGGCCTTAGTGCTTGGGCCTCTGCCACCCATGTGGGAGACCTGGATGGAGTTCCTGGCTCCTGGCTTCAGCTTGGCTCAGCCCCTGCTATTGTGGCCATATGAGGAGTGAACCAGTGGATGCAAGATCCTCTCTCTCTCTCTCTCTCTCTCTCTCTGCTTTTAAATAAATAAATAAGAAGAGAAATGTTTGTTTCTGTTTCCAAAAGCATTTCTTTGTAAATTTTGCTAATCATTTAGACATTTCATAAAATTTTAATAAAAGATTTATTTTTATTCGAGAGACAGAGCATTCCCATTTGCTGGTTTATGCCTCAAATGCTGCCAAACACTGGAGCTGGACAAGGCCAAAGCCAGAAACTGGAAGCCAATCCAGGTCTCCGGCTTGGGTAGCAGGAACCTAATTACTTGAGCCATCACTGCTATGTTCCAGGATCTGCATTAACAGGAAACTAGAATTAGGAGTGGAGCCAGAACTTGAACTCAGGCTCTCTGATGTGGAAGTGGGCATCTCAGCCCCTAGGCCAAATGCCTTCCCTCATCTCCTAGCTTTTTAATTAGTATGTTTTCCTCAAGATTTGACAAAAATCAAAAGTCAATTTACTCACTTAAGCTTATAACTGCGGTGCTGGCATCCCACTTGGGTGCTGGTTCACATCCTCGCTGCTCTACTTCTGATCCAGCTCTCTGCTAATGCACCTGGGAAAGCAGCAGAAGATGGCCCAAGTACCTGGGCCCCTGCACCTGCTTGGGAGACTAGGAAGAAACTCCCACCTCCTGGTTTCGAATGGGCTCTGCTGCGGCTATTGCGGCCATTTGGGGAATGAATTGGTGGATAGAAAGTCTCTCTCTCTCTCTCTCTCTCTGTAACTCTGTCTCTCAAATAAATAATCTCAAATTTTTATTTGAGAGACAGAGTTACAGAGAGAGAGAGAGAGAGAGAGAGAGACAGAGAGAGAGGTCTTCCATCTGCTGGTTCACTCCCCAGATGGCTGCAAAGGCCTGAGCTGTGCCTATCTGAAGGCAGGAACCAGGAGCTTTCCCTGGGTCTCCCACGTGGGTGCAGGGCCCCAAGGACTTGGGCCATCTTCTATTGCTATCCCAGGCCATAGCAGAGAGCTGGATGGGAAGAGGAGCAGCCAGGACTAGAACTGACGTTTATATAGGATGCTGGTGCTTCAGGCCAGTGCTTTAACCCACTGTGCCACAGCACCGGTCCCAAATAAATAATCTTTTTTTTTTAAAAAAGTCAATTTATATATTCCTTATTATGCAGTTGTCAATTATATGAGATAAAGCTGTCACAGATATACAGGTTTCCTACAAACTATTTCACCTATTATTAGATTTTCAGTGTCTTTTTTTTTTTATTTTTTTTAATTTTTTAACTTTTATTTAATGAATATAAATTTCCAAAGTACGATTTATGGATTATAATGGCTTCCCCCCCATACCGTCCCTCCCACCCACAACCCTCCCCTTTCCCACTCCCTCTCCCCTTCCATTCACATCAAGATTCATTTTCGATTATCTTAATATACAGAAGATCAGCTTAGTATACATTAAGTAAGGATTTCAACAGTTTGCTCCCACACAGAAACATAAAGTGAAAAATAATAGATGATGATTTCTTTTAAATGATGATGAAATCAGATCAGACCTATTGTCATGTTTAATCCCAGTGAGAGTCAAGTTGGGAGTTGATAATTTCTTTTTTTTTTTTTTTTTTTTTTTTTACAGAGGATCAGTTTAGTATGCATTAAGTAAAGATTTCAACAGTTTGCACCCCCATAGAAACACAAAGTGAAATATATTGTTTGAGTACTCGTTATAGCATTAAATCTCAATGCACAGCACATTAAGGACAGAGATCCTACATGAGGAGTAAGTGCACAGTGACTCCTGTTGTTGACTTTACAAATTGACACTCCTGTCTATGGCATCAGTAATCTCCCTATGCTCCAGTCATGAGTTTCCAAGGCTATGGAAGCCCTCTGAGTTCTCCGATTCTTATCTTGTTTAGACAAGGTCATAGTCAAAGTGGAGGTTCTCTCCTCCCTTCAGAGAAAGGTACCTCCTTCTTTGAAGACCTGTTCTTTCCACTGGGATCTCACTCACAGAGATCTTTTGCCAGAGTGTCTTGGCTTTCCATGCCTGAAATACTCTCATGGGCTTTTCAGCCAGATCCGAATGCCTTTAGGGCTGATTCTGAGGCCAGAGTGCTATTTAGGACATCTGCCATTCTATGAGTCTGCTGAGTATCTCACTTCCCATGTTGGATCACTCTCCCCTTTATTTATTCTATCGGTTAGTGTTAGCAGGTACTAGACTTGTTTATGTGCTCCCTTTGACTCTTAGTCCTTTCATTATGATCAATTGTGAACTGAAATTGATCACTTGGAATAGTGAGATGGCATTAGTACATGCCACCTTGATGGGATTAAATTGGAGTCCCCTGGTATGTTTCTAACTCTACCATTTGGGGCAAGTCAGCTTGAGCATGTCCCAAATTATATATCTCTTCCCTCTCTTATTCCTACTCTTATGTTTAACAGGGATCACATTTCAGTTAAATTTCAACACTTAAGAATAACTGTGTATTAATTACAGAATTAAACCAGTCATATTAAGTAGAACAGACAAAAAAACTACTAAGAGGGATAATGTATTAAGTTGTTCATTAACAGTCAGGGCTATGCTGATCAAGTCACCGTTTCCCATAGTGTCCATTTCACTTCAACAGGTTTCCTTTTTGGTGTTCAGTCAGTTGTCACCGATCAGGGAGAACATATGGTATTTGTCCCTTTGGGACTGGCTTACTTCACTCAGCATGATGTGTTCCAGATTCCTCCATTTTGTTGCAAATGACTGCATTTCGTTGTTTCTTACTGCGGTATAGTATTTTTTACAAAAAAAATTTATCTAAAAGGCAGACCGACAGAGAAAGGGGCAGGGGAAAGAGAGAGAGACAGAGACCCCAGGTCCAGCTCCCCTTCACACTTTCATCTGTATGACTCTGACTCTAGGATCTAGGTTGTCCCTTAGCTGACCCCAGCTACCCAGTAACCCACCCTGCTCCCATCTCCCTCTTCTCAGACAAAAGGCAGTTCCTGGAAACAGAGCTTCTCTTTTACTTAAACAGGATGTGACTGTGAGGGATGAGGGCACTTCAGAAATGTTGGGAAGATTGGATTAAAAGCTAAGTTTGTTTTTGGTGCAAAAAAACATTTTGAAATCCAGGCATACAATGGGTCTTCAAAATGTTCATGGAAATAGGTGCTATAAAAATGCAGGAATTTCCAAATAATATTTTTGCATCAAAAATAATTCCATTTTGGGGGCTGGTGCTGTGGCATAATGGGGAAAACTGTTGCCTGCAGTGCCAGCAACTCATATAGGCGTTGGCAATGCTGCTTGAATCTTAAATTAAATAGAATAGCTGAACTACACCAAAGAATTATCAGGTTACCCAGTGGCTTGTGAATAAACACACAGTTTGATTTTTTGATAGGGAATTGGGGAATCGAAGAGTTTTTGAAAACCATCCTTTATATTCTTTTTTTACAAGTAACTTCTGTTGTCCAATAATACAGATTGATGACTACATTGCACCCTATTAGGTACTGTGTAAAGAAGTGGAGGAGAGGATTAGGACCAGCAGTGTGGTGTAGCAAGGCAAAAGCCACAGCTTACAGTGCCTTCATCCCACATGGGCACCAGTTTGAGTCCCTGCCGTTCAACCTCTAATACTGCTCCCTGCTAATACGTCTGGGAAAGTGGTAGAATATGGCCCAAGTGCCTGGGCCCCTGCACCCAAGTGGGAGACTCAGAAGAAGCTCCAAGCTCTCAGCCCTAGATCAGCCCAGCTGTGGCTGTTGTTGTCACCTGGGGAGTGAATCAGCAGATGAAAGACCTTCTTTTGTCTGCCTCTGCTGCTCTGTAGCCCCGTACCACAAACAAAAAAGTAAATACCTGTAAAAAAAGAACTGGAGGAGAGGATCTTTTAGGCTCAAATCATGAAGAGAAAGTGGAAACACTAATTGCCTGGCTTGAGCAGTTTCTATGATGTATATATGTTCAGATATTGCTATATACCCTATAATACTGTATGAGTAGTATAAAATAATCAAAAATTGTTTAAACAAAATTCTAAAAATAAGAAGTGTTTGTATATACTAACAATGAACTATATGAAAATGAAATTCGGAAGACATTTCCATGTATTCCAGCATAAAAAATAGTTAGGAGATGATATCTTCCAGCATTGTTGGTGATTAATGTAATACCCAGCCCAATGATCAACAAATCAAGGTGACCTTTCCATTTAAACTCTGATCAGCCTTTACATGATTTACAACTAGATAAATTGATACTCTGGAAATGCTGCTGTTGGGAAACTAAACTTAAACTCAGATGGAAGGATTCTAAAACTGGTCTGTTCATTGAAGTCCTCCATTACTATTGTATTAGTCTAAGTCTCCCTTCAAATCACTTTAACTTTCTTTTAAATAGCCAGGTGCCCTGTAATTAGGAACATATACATTTATTTATTTATTTTTAAAATATTATTTATTTATTTATTTGACAGGTAGAGTTACAGACAGTGAGTGAGAGAGAGAGAAAGGTCTTCCTTCCGTTGGTTCACCTCCCAAATGGCCACTGTGGCTGGAGCTGTGCCGATCCGAAGCCAGGAGCCAGGTGCTTCCTCCTGGTCTCCCATGCAGGTGCAGGGCCCAAGGACTTGGGCCATCCTGCACTGCCTTCCCGGGCCATAGCAGAAAGCTGGACTGGAAGAGGAGCAACCGGGACTAGAACCCGGTGCCCATATGGGATGCCAACACCACAGGTGGAAGATTGGCCAAGTGAGCAATGGCGCTGGGCCCCTATACATTTATAATAGTTACATCTTCCTGTTGATCCCTTAATCATTACATAGTGCTCTTCTATGTCTCTTTGAACAGTTTTTGTGTTGAAGTCTATTTTGTCTGATATTAAGATGGCTACACCAGCTCTTTTTTGGTTTCTGTTGGCATCAAATACCTTTTTTCCATTGTCTCAGTCTGCGCGCATCTGTTGGTGAGATATGTTTCTTGTAGGCAGCAAATAGATGGGTTTTGTTTTTTAATCCTTTCAGCCAGTCTGTGTCTTTTAATTTGAGAGTTGAGACTATTTACATTCAATGTGACTATTGATAAGTAACCACTTTGCCCTGCCATTTTTCCAAAATTATTCCTAATTTTTTTACTTTGAATTTCATTTGATCTTTTACTGAAAGATTTTCTTCCTTTACCTTCTTTCATAGTGATGACCATGTTTCTGTGTGCAACATGTCCTTAAGCATCTTTTGTAGGGCTGGACAGGTGGTGAAAAATCCTTTCAATTTCTGTTTGTTATGGAAGGTCTTTATTTCACCTTCCTTCATAAATGAGAGTTTTGCAGGGTATGATATTCTGGGTTGACAGTTCTTTTCTCTTAAGACTTGGAATATAGCTCGGCCTTCTCTCCTAGCCTAGAGGGTTTCTAAAGAGAAGTCAGCTGTGAGTCTAATTGGAGATCCTCTGAAAGTAATCCTGTGTTTCTCTTGTGCACATTTTAGGATCTTTTCTTTATGTTTCACTGTGGAGAGTTTGATTACAAGGTGTCATGGTGAAGATCTTTTCTGGTCATGTCTATTAGGAGTTCTATGTGCTTTCTGTACTTGGATGTCCCTTTCTTTTTCCAAATTAGGGAAGTTTTGTGTTATTATTTCACTAAAAGGCTTTCTATTCCTTTCTCTTTCTATGCCTTCAGGAACTCCTGGAACCCCTATGTCGGGTTGTTTGATAGTATCTTGTGGATTCCCAACAGTGTTTTATAGTTTTCTGATTTCCTCTTCTTGTTTATTGTCTGACTATAATTTCCTGCAATTTGCCTAAGTCCAATATTCTTTCCTCTGCTTCACTGATTCTGTTGTTAAGTTTTTCCACTGCATTTTTATTTGTTTTATTGAATTCTTCATTTCCAAGGTTTCATTTTGCTTTCTCTTTAAGATCTGAATTTCGTGGGAGAAATTTGCTTTCATGTCATGTACGGATTTCATTAGTTCATGCATTTGCTTCTGATTACTTCTAGGTAATCCTATGATCAATATTTTGGATTCCATTTCTTTCATTTCTTCAAACTCTTCATCTTCACAATGTAGTATTGAAGGTTGTATTATTTTGGGACATCCTTATCCTTGTTTCTTGAATTGGTACATTCATTATTTGGCATTTGTGAAGATACTCACTAGTTTCTTCTCCCCCCCCCCCCCCGCCATGGTGGCTTTAAAGTGTCTGATAATAATAAAAGATAGGATTGAAAAGGAGTGAATGCTCCAACATGAGAAGTAGTCCACAGAGCAGAATCATAGAATGATAATTGTTTTAAGTAGTACTCTGACCTCAGAATCAGCTCTTAAGGCATTTGGATCTGGCTGAAAATCCCAGAAGAGCATTTCAGATATGGAAAGCCAAGGCACTGTGGCAAAAAAGTGTCCTACATGAAGGACCTTGGTGACTGGGACCCCAATGGAAAGAAGTGGTCATCAAAGAAAGAGTTACTGGGCCCAGCGCTGTGGCATAACCGGTAAGGCTGCTGCCTGCAGTGCTGGCATCCCATGTGTGTGCCAGTTTGAGACCTGGATGCTCCACTTCCATTCCAGCTCTCTGCTATGGCCTGGGAAAGCAGTGGAAGATGGCCCAAGTCTTTGGGCCCCTACACCCACGTGGGAGACCTGGAGAAAGCTCCAGGTTCCTGGCTTTGGATTGGTGGAGCTCCGGCTGTTGTGTCCAGTTGGAGACTGAACCAGCAGATGGAAGACCTCTTTCTCTTTCTCTTTCTCTTTCTCTTTCTCTTTCTCTTTCTCTTTCTCTTTCTCTTTCTCTTTCTCTTTCTCTTTCTCTTTCTCTCTCTCTCTCTCTCTCTGTTTCTCCTTCTCTCTCTGTGTAACTCTTTCAAATAAATCTTTTTTTTTTTTTTTTTAAAAAGGAGTTACTTCTCTCTGAAGGAAGGAGAGAGCTTCCACTTTGCTTTTGACCTTATCTAAATATTGGCAGAGTTTGTGGATTCAAAAGGCTTCCATAGCCTTGGCAGTTCACGTCAAGAGCCACAGGTGGTCACTGATGTCATACATAAGAGTGGTAATTGTTAACAACAGGAGTCACTGTGCACTAACTTCTCATGCAGGACCTCTGTCCTCAAAGAGTTGTATTATAATTATGTCTAAGTGCTCACAAAAGATGTATCATTCCTGGGTGCTTCTTTAAAGTTAATTAAGTTTCTCTCTCCCACACACACATCCCCTCTCCTTCTTGTTCTCTGTATTTGCTGCGGAAAATCCTGGGAGCATGTCCCCTTTCTTTCAGACACTTGAGGGGAGAGTGTGGGACAGAAAAAGTCTCCAGCATGTGGCACCCACATGTGTCAGGTGAAGAGTTGCAGTAGCATTGGGGGGCAGGCTCTGGGTGCATCCTCGCAAACTGCCTGGGATTGTACGTGCAGGCAAGAGAGGCAATGAATGTGGGAGCAGGATCAACGTGACCTCTCAGGGCTGTCTCTGATCAGTGAATACCTTTTTTTTTTTTTTTAATATTTATTTATTGGAAAGGTAGAGCAACAGAGAGAGAAAGAGAGAAGGAGAGATAACCTTCCATGTGCTGGTTGACTCCCCAAATGACTGCAATAGCCGGAGCCAGGAGCCAGGAACTCCATCTGGGTCTCCCTAATGGGTAGCAAGTCCCCAAGCACTGGGGGCATCCTCCACTGCCTCCCCAGGAACATCAGCAGGAAGCTGCATTGGAAGCAGAACAACATGTACTGGAACTGGCATTTTGAGGTAGGATACCAGCATCATAATATTCCATAACTCTCAATTCCATTTCCCTGGCTTGCTTTGTAGAATTTCTCATTCAGCTACAGAGGACATCTTCCACTTGGAAGATTTTCATGTCTTCTTGGTGACTCGAGCTATGATTTTCTCCTGAGCTGTTCTCTGCCTCTGAACTTAGTGACAGGGGTTGGAGACTGGATTTCATTTTCTGGATTATTTTAGTGCAACTAGAATTATGAATCATAGAACTGTGTATAAGCCAAAAAGGACCTTGAGGATCAGAGTCCAGCTTCTTTCATTTTCTGAACAAGAAAACCAAATTCAACAAGGTTAACTGACTTGCCCAAGGTCACATAGCCAGGGCAGCTTCAAGACTTCAGGCCTCTTAATTTTCGGTCAAGTGCAACAGAGTACATCATTCTAATGCTGGGTTAAAAAAAAAAAAAGTACCTGAAATTCTGTATTCTCTTGAGACTCAGCTGAGCTTTTCAGCCAACCTGGTATAAATATCAGGTTTCTGGTGGACGTTTTGATTTCTATCAAAGAACACCCAGACAGGGAACTCTACTATCTGCTCCCTGGGGTGGACACAGATGAGATTTTTCAATTGGGAGGCTGGAGGCCCTGAAGAAGGAAGCGGCACATTACAAGCTGTGAGTGGTCATTAATTCTCACTTTCTGATGGCTTCCTGATTCCATGCACAGGAGACAGTGTCTCTTTCCATGGGCTCACCTTCTTCTCTGTGTTTTAAAGATTTATTTATTTAATTTATTTGAAAGGCAGAGTACAGAGAGAGGAGGAGAGACAAAGAGATCAGACAGAAAAAGAGAGATCTTCCATCCACTAGTTCTCTCCCAAAATGCTTGCAAAGGCCGGGCCTGAGCCAGGCCAAAGCCTGGAGGCAGGAACTTTATCTGGATCTCCCATGTGGGTGCAGGGCTCCAAGCACTAGAACCATCTTCCACTGCTTTTCCAGGCGCATTAGCAGGGAGCTGGATCAGAAACAGAGCAGCTGAGCCCTCAGACTCACTCTGTTATGGGATGCGGGTGTTGTCCCAAATGGGTCTTAAATACAACAGATTATCTTGTTCAAGAAAAAATTCTGTGACGGAGGGAGTAGTCTCAAACTTTGGAGAAGGTGTAGGATTTTGAGAACGAAAAGTCTACATTTTAAAAAATTAAATAAACAGAAGGGGGACCTGAATTATTTTCAGAACGTCATGGGTTAAGAGCGTTGATGTGTGGTCCTTTGGGAGATCAGCTTTTGCATGAGCTGGGCCAGTTTCTATTCCTCCAGGGTGGTCTGAATTATCAGCATGCCCACTCTCATACAGAGACATTCAGAGGGTCACTTTTTCTGATACCTGTGAAATCTTTTTCAAAAAGCTTCTCTATGATATGGTTATTTCTTTTTATCTCAGGTCAAATCATGTTCCCTCTGCATATTGCGATGCACATAAGCTAAATAAAAAATAAACCACAATTGAAAGAATGAAAGAAGCTACTTAGGGAAGGTCTTTAAGTAGCTAATGAGTCAGTGTGTATTCATGGAACTTTGATCTGCGCTTGCAGGAACTATTTTGAGCTGAGAACAAAGACAACAAAGAGATAAGCACTGGGGGGAAACTCGAGGGAGGGGGAGGCTATGGAGGAGCCTGGAATCAGGGAATCTTTCCCAGCTCTCACTGCCAAAGCTAAGTGGAGAGAGGACAGCCGCTGAAAACAAGCAGGTGAAAACGTTCTTCGCTCCCTCTTGCCTTTAAGAACACCTACCATAAATTCTCCATGTAAAAGTTTTTCAAAGAAAACAGGTGCTTGTGATTCAACAGCTGAAGGTCAGCTCTGGCAACTCCTTGCCCCCACTGTGGCCAAGGGACACCAAAATGCCCTGAACTGGAGCCTAGTGTCTGACACCAAATGGTTTCATTTTAATCCGGTTTATTTTTCCTAAGGGCGTTCAAAAGAGCAAACTAACCCACTGATTTTGAAATGCTGATTGCTCCACTTAGTCTTTGTGTTTTTGAGCCCCTTGATCAATCGATCTATTTGGTTCCTTCGGGAATTGTCCCGGTGGAGGGCGGGGCGGGTACCAGGGATGCTGTGTGGAGGGAGTTGTTGAGGGAGCTGTCAGCCTGAGGAAAGTGGGCTTTCAGGCAGAGCCCAGCTGGGGCCTGGCTCCAGGGAGTTTAGGGAACTACTTCTCTGGTGTCTAGAAATTTAAAAAAAATAAATAAAAGTCAAGGTACAGAACACATGGAGGTTGGCCATCAAAAACCTGCTATGCACACACACACACATCCATCATAGGTTTCTTTAGGAATGCCCAAGCGCCATTCATGGCACTCACAAAGGATTTGATGAAGTCTGTGTGTTCTTTTTTGATGAAAATGTTTCTGTAGGAGACAGATATTCCTTGTCATTCACTTTCCTATGAAATAAAGTCTCATGCTTGACAAAAAAAAAAAAAAAAAGTTTAAGTCATTTTTTTCCCCCCTGAGACCAGTTAATGGAATTTTCCTACTCAGGAGAAAAGATAGTCATTTAAGAGATAAACATTTCCATCTTCTTCTGTTGTTTGGCTGTGGCTTATTTTTAGCTGGTTTTAGAGAATTAACTTCATAGACCACAAGGTTAATATGTGCAATAACTTTCTTTGGGAGTTTACAGCAGAGTGGGAGAAATGGAATGTAATCCTTTGTACTAATGATAATTCCATGTTTCATGTCAAATGCTCCCCATGTCACCATGGAAAGTCTGAAAAAGAACGGGGGTTGGGTGCTGTGGCGTAGCCGGTTAAGCTGCATTTGGGACACCCACATCCCATTTCAGAGTCCCTGCTATTCTGCTTCTCTTTCCCTGGGAATGCACCTGGGAAGCAGCAGATTAGGACCCAAGTACCTGGGTCCCCAGCACCCTTGTGGGAGACCTAGATGGAGTTCCTGGCTCTGACTTTGGGTTGGCCCAGCCCTGGCTGTTGTGAGCATTTTGGAAATGAACCAGTGGATGGAAGATCTCTCTCTCTCTCTCTCTCTCTCTCTCTCTCTCTCTTCACCCTGTCACAGTGCCATTCAAATACATAAATAAATAAGTAAATAAATTTTTTAAAAAATGTTTGTAAGAGGAAAGTCAGTACAATAGAAGATGTAAGAGAAAAAAATCTTTACGGGGCCCCTGAAACATCAATTCTGATAACATTTATCTTTAAAATTTTTATGTATCTTTTCATTGTATCTGAAAAGCACAGAGAGGAAGGGGGGAGGGAGAGGGAGAGGGAGGAAGAGGGAGAGGGAGAGAATCTTCCATCTGATGGTTTACTTCCCAAATGCCCACAACAGCCAGGGGCCCTCACTAGCGGCAGGGGCCCACTACTTAAGCTAGCACCTGCTGCCTCCCGGGTGCACGCTGTCAGGAAGCAGGATCGGAAGTGGAGGAGCTAAGACTTGCACCTGCCACTCTGGTTTGGATTGCAGGTTTCCCAAGTAGCATCCCAACTGCTGTGCCAAATGCCTGGCCTAATACTTCTGTTTTAAAAAATTTTGTTCATTTTTAATAACCAGAAATTTACAGAAAAGTCAGGAGTACAATATTACTACTTGAGAGTAAATATTGGCATGATGTCCAGTTACCCCAAATACTTTAGTGTGTATTTTCTACAAACACGAACATTTTCCTGTACAACCACAGTATGCACATCAAAATCAGGAAATTCTTTTTAAAATATTTATTTATTCATTTGAAAGGTAGAGTTGTGAGAGAGACCTTTCAACCACTGTTTCATTCCCCAAGTAGCCACAATGGCCAGGGCTGAGCCAAGCCAAAGCCAGCAGTGAGAAACTCCAACCTGGTCTCCCACATGGTGGCAGGGGTGCTTGGACCCACTGTGTGTTGCTTTTCCATGTGCATTAGCAGGGAGCTGGATCGGAAGTGGAGCAGCTGGGACTTGAACCAGTGCTCATGTGAGATGCCCAGCATTGCAGGCATTGGCTTAATCTGATACACCACAATGCTGGCCCCAGGAAAATTTAAAAAATAATAATTTATCTATTTGAGAGGCAGAGCAATAGAGACAGAGGGAAAGACATAGAGAGGTATCCGTCTGCTATTTCACACCTTATTACTGCTGTAGCCAGGACTTTGGACTGTACCATAAAGCTGGTGCATGGGGGCCTGTGCTGTAGTGCAGCGGGGACCCCAGTGTAAAGAAGTGGTCATCACAGAAGGAGGTACTGGGGCCAGTGCTGTGGCGTAGCAGGTAAGGCCACTGCCTGCAGTGCCAGCTTCCCACATGGGCGCCAGTTTGAGACCCGGCTGCTGCACTTCCAATCCAGCTCTCTGCTATGGCCTGGGAAAGCAGTGGAAGATGGCCCAAGTCCTTGGGCCCCTGAACCCATGACAGAGACCTGGAAGAAGCTCCTGGCACCTGGCTTTGGATCGGCTCAGCTCTGGTGGTTGTGGTCATTTGGGTAGTGAACCAGTGGATGGAAGACTCTACCTCTCTTTGTAATTCTTTCAAATAAATATTTATTATTTATTTGAAATAACATTTAATATTTAATATTATTTTATTATTCAAATAGATATTTATTTGAAACAATATTTAATATTTACTGTAAATATTAATATTAAAAATTAACATCAATCAAGTTAATTAAATATTAATATTTAATATTGATATTTAATATAAGATATTAAATATGTAATTAAAGATATTTAATATTTATTTATTCTTGGGCCATACACAGAGAGAAGGAGAGGAGAGGCGAGAGGGAGAGAGAGAGAGAGACAGAGGTCTTCCATCTGCTAGTTCACTCCCCAATTGGCTGCAATGGCTAGAGCTGTGCTGACCCAAAGCCAAGAGCCAGGAGCTTCCTCCAGGTCTCCCACACAGGTACAGGGGCCCAAGGACTTGGGCCATCTTCTACTGCTTTCTCAGGTCATAGCAGAGAGTTGAATTGGAAATGAAGCAGCCGGGACTCAAACCAGTGCCCATATGGGATGCCAACATGGCAGATGGTGGCTTTACCCACTATGCCACAGCGCTGGCCCCAAAATAAATCTTTAAAAAATAAAAAATGCTGATACATGATGACTACCTAACCCTAAGGCCCATTGACGCTTACTCAGTTGGCCCAATAATGGAGTTAGTTTTGCTTTGTTTTTATTTGAGAGGTAGAAAAAGGGAGAAAGAACTCACATCCACTGGTTGTTTCCTCACCTGCCCTCAAGAGCAGGGAGCCAGGAACTCCACCAAGGTCTCTCATGTGGACGGCAGGGACCCAACTACTGGAGCTACCACTGCGGCCTTCCAGGGTCTACATTGGCAGGAAACTAGAACCAGGAGCTGGAGCCAGGCATCAAACCTGGTACTCCAATGCGGGACATCAGTGTATTAATTGCTGGACCAAATGCCCACCTCCCAGTAATTTTTTTAAAGATTTATTTATTTATTTGAAAGTCAGAGTTACACAGAGAGAGGAGAGGCAGAGAGAGAGGTCTTCCATCTGCTGGTTCACTCCCCAATTGGCCACAACAGCCAGAGCTGCACCGATCTGAAGCCAGGAGCCATGAGCTTCCTCCGGGTCTCCCATGCAGGTGCAGGGGCCCAAGGACTTGGGCCACTTCTGCTATCCCAGGCCATAGCAGAGAGCTGGATGGAAGTGGAGTAGCCAGGTATTGAACTGGTGTCCACATGGGATCCTGACACTTCAGGCCAGGGCATTAACCCACTGCTCACAGCGCTGGCCTGCCAATAATGAATTTTATAGGAAAAGGATCTAGGTCAGGAGCCCATGGACCATTTAGCTGTCATATCTCTTTAGTTTCCTTTCCTCTGGAATGGCCTTCAATCTTTCAGTGACTTGGACATTTTCCAAATACTACAATTATTTGTGAAAAATCCTTTAGTTGGGTTTGTCTGGTGGTTCCTCATGATTAGATTAAAGTTATTCCTGGGGTTGGCACTGTGGCATAGTGGGTAAAGCCACCGCCTGCAGTGCTGGCATCCCATATAGGCACCTCTTCTAGTTCCAGATGCTCTACTTCTGATCCAGCTCTCTGCTGTGGCCTGGGGAAGCAGTAGAAGATGGCCCAAGTCCTTGGGTCCCTGCACCTGCATGGTAGACCAGAGGAAGCTCCTAGCTCCTGGCTTTGGATTAGTGCAGCTCCAGCCATTGCAGCCATTTGGGGAGTGAACCAGCAAATGGAAGACCTTTCTCTCTCTCTCTTGTCTCTACCTCTTACAAGTAGAGGTGAAAGTCACAGCTCAACTAGCGGGGGAGAAGGAGTCCGTGGAGGTGGGTGGACACCTATGGCTCTACCTCTCTCCCTAACTCTATCTTTCAAATAAATAAAATAATCTTTAAAAAAGGTTATTCCAGGCCGGTGCCACAGCTCAATAGGCTAATCCTCCACCTAGCGGCGCCGGCACACTGGGTTCTAGTCCTGGTCGGGGCGCCGGATTCTTTCCCGGGTGCCCCTCTTCCAGGCCAGCTCTCTGCTGTAGCCCGGGAGTGCAGTGGAGGATGGCCCAAGTGCTTGGGCCCTGCACCCCATGGGAGACCAGGAGAAGCACCTGGCTCCTGCCTTCGGATCAACGTGGTGCGCCGGCCGTGGCGGGCATTGGAGGGTGAACCAACGGCAAAGGAAGACCTTTCTCTGTCTCTCTCTCTCGCTATTCACTCTGCCTGTCAAAAAAAAAAAAAAAAAAAAAAAAAAAAAAAAAGGTTATTCCTTTCTTCTGGCTCCTGTTTGTTCTACTACTGATGTTCACTAAGGCTCTGTAGATGAGGCTTGAGAAGGTTTTTTTTTTTGGGGGGGGGGGTGTTTGGAAAGCATCTGGAAATCTTGTTCCTCATCTCCTTTTCCAAGTCTCTTGTGAGCATGTATCTTTTTATCTATGTCATGGCTTCCTTTTGAAATGGCTTATGGCACTTGATTATCCTTGTTTGTATTGGTGCTCAGATGGCTCCAGATCTGGCCAGCCAGAAGCCCTGTCACACTGGCCTCCAGGTCCTTCTGACATGTCACCATGGTTCTTTGAGCACATCCTTGCTTCCTGGCACCACAGAGTGTTCTAGGTTTATGTTGTTTGTTCCTTGTGCCGGATGTATTAATTGACAGAGATTGCCTCTGCCAGGCGTTTGGTGCACAGAGCTAAGGCGTGCACCTACTCATCTATGCGCATGTGCATTGCATCTACATTTCCATCTGCCATCATCTCTGTCATAATTTCTCTATCAACTGCAAGTTTATACCAACACCTCCAATTCAATCTGAAACTATGGGTTTATTTCAGTGTCTCTTTTTCTTTCTCCATGGTGTGTGTGTGTGTGTGTGTGAGAGAGAGAGAGAGAGAGAGAGAGAGAGACACTTCCTTGCCGGCTCATGAGTTTACTTACCTGATCCATGCCTGCCTAGGTCACCCATCTCCCAGTTTAGCTGCCATTCCCACCCCATTGCAAGTGCCCTCCTCCAAGTCACTTGAAATCTGATATCTCAGACTGGACCCCACCCCAACCCGCTCCCCACTCCACAAATGCCCTCCTCACCCTCCTCCAACTCTGATAGTTCCAGCTGGGAGTCCACCCCCCTCCATGGACTCTCTCCCCGGTAGTTGAGCTGTGACTTCTACAGTCTGATCAATACCTTGCTTTCAACTTTACTTGGGTGGATGCTTGCATTTCTTCACCTCACCTGGTGACTTTAGCCTGGAATTATCTAGAAAGAGAACTGAAGGGGGTAGGGAATGAAGAGTGACAAGGAGAAGGGAGGGGGAAGGTCATTGATGTGTAAATCGCAAGTAAGCGGATTATGGTGGTTCTGTTTGAAAATGATAGGTTTTTTAGTAGGAGGAGAAGCCACTAAGAAGCCACTTAAGGGAGGTTTTTTTTTTTTTTTTTTTGACATAGAATAAAGTGTATTTTTTTGTTCACTACAAGTAATGCTAACATCTATATCTGTATCATTTATCTAATGCAATGCATTTTCACAGATGGCAATAAACTTTCACAAGATTATTTCTCCGATGACTTTGTTCTTATTTGAGATACAGTCATTTGACACAGTCAATAATATTTACTTATTAACTGCATTTTTAAAAAGATTTATTGATTTTATGTTTTTGAAAGTCAGAGTTAGAGAGGCAGAGAGAGTGAGGTCTTCCATCCACTGGGTCACTCCCTAAATGGCTGCAATGGCCAGGGCTGAACCAGGCTAAAGCCAGGAGCCGGGAACTTCATCCAGGTCTCCCTAGTGTGTGGGGAGCAACTGGGAGCAACTCGGACTAGACTACGTTACTCGAATTAGGACTTATTCTATGCATCTGCTCTCCCACAATATGGCGCTGGGAGAGGAGTAAAAACAGCTTCTACCCAGCTGCCTCTCACCAACTTGACAAGCTGCAGGACCTGCTCCTGATTGGAGGAGAGCAGCGTACTCGGCGTGTGGGTAGCAGAGTTGGGATTGGAGGAAGAGGACTATAAAGGAGGAGAGAGACAGCATGCACCGGGAACATCTAAGGGGAACACCTGTGCAGCCCCTGAGAGAGCCGGCCGGCGGTGTGCCGCTCCCCCGGGGAAGTGGGGAAAGCGGCTAGGGGGAACCGCCCTTCCACGGAGGTGGAAGGGACGGTAGCCAACCCGGGAAGAACCAGCAGCAAACCCGGGGAGGGCCGAGCAGACAAAAGAACAGCGCAGGGTCCTGTGTCGTTCCTCCACGAAGACGGGGAGCGACATAATGGTGCCGTGACTCGGATATGAAACCTAGGCAGGGTTCAGTGTCGTTCCTCCACGAAGACAGGGAGCGACACTAGTGGGTGACAGGGGACGAGATACTTGGGCCATCCTGTGCTGCTTTCCTGGGTCATGAGCAGGGAGCTGTATCAGAAGTGGGGCAGCTGGGACACACATGGGATGCTGGCATTGCAGGTGGTGGTTTAGCCCACTACGCTGCAATTCCTGGCCCCCATAACCACCTTTTCAAAGGAACTTGGTGAAATATTCTTGCCTTCATAAATATTAAGTACCAGGGCAGGAGCTGTGGCATTGCAGCTTAAGCTGCACTTGGGTTGCCTGCAGTGCATATCAGAGTGCCTGGTTCAGCAACCCAAGTCCTGGCTGCTCTGCTTCTGATCCAGCTTCCTGCTAATGTGTCTGAGAAGGCAGAGAATGCTGGCTCACATATGTGAGTCCCTGCCACCCACAGGAAGACTCTGATGGAGTTCCTAGCTTTTGGCCCAGGGGTCATTTAGGGCATGAATCAGTGGATGCAAGCTCACTCACTCGCTCACTCTCTCTCTCTCTCTGTATTTGTCATAGAGTTACAGAGAGGCAGAGAGAGAGAGAGAGAGAGAGAGGTCTTCCATCCGCTGGTTCACTCCCCAATTGGCCACAACAACCAGAGCTGTGCTAGTCCAAAGCCAGGAGCCAAGAGCTTCTTCTGGGTCTCCCATGTGGGTGCAGGGGCCCAAGGACTTGGGCCATCTTCTACTGCTTTTCTAGGCCATAGCTGAGAGCTGGATTGGAAGTGGAGCAGCTGGGACTCAAACCAGCACCCATATGGGATGCCGGCACTGCAGGCAGCAGCTTTACCCACTATGCTACAGCACCGGCCCCAAATAAATACATCTTTAAAAAATGTGAAGAACACTTTCTGTTTTCATCCTGATTTTCTCAGTCACCCAAGTTTAGTTTCTTTAGACTATTCCAACTGCTGTCTAATCTACCTGTTAAATGGAATTCTTTATCTCCCTCCAAGTCGTAAGGCTATGATGGCTTAAAGCATTTCTGTAAAAAATCTACGTCAGTCATTTCAGCAAATTGCAGGGGGCGTGCTCCTCCCGGAGTGCTGTTAAGTGATAAGCAGGCAGATCCAACAGTCAGCCTGTCAGTTACGGTGAAACCGGGTGTCAGCTTCCTGAGGAAACACACACAAACGTGTACTTAGCATGCAGCCACCTCTGAAGTACACGGGACAAAAACAGGCCGAAGTTGTCAGGAAGACAGCCTCTTAAAGGTTCAATGGTAGTTTTATAGCCCAAACTGGAGTGAAGGTAAA
>NC_091434.1:141454436-141581709 GCF_964237555.1 Oryctolagus cuniculus | reverse complement strand
GAAGTGAGTTTCTTGCAGGTAGCATATAGTTAGGTTTTGTGTTTTTATCTATTTGGCTGACCTATATCTTTTGACTGGGGAATTTTAATCCATTTACATTCAAGGTTAATACTGATAGAAAAAGAACTAGCTCCTGTCATTTTGTTGATGGGTTACTGCTCTGTTAGTGAATTTGGTACTGTCTTGTCATGCTTTTCATGATGGTCACTTCTAAATAGGACTCCCTTTGGGATTTTTTTTTTTTTACACTAGTCTGAATTCTCTCAGTTTTTGCTTGTCTGGAAAACATTTTATTTGTTTTTCACTTTTTTTTTTTTTTAACAGGCAGAGTTAGAGAGAGAGAGAGAGAAAGGTCTTCCTTCTGTTGGTTCACCCCTCAAATGGCTGCTACGGCCAGGCCACAGCAGAGAGCTGGACTGGAAGAGGGGCAACCGGGACAAAAATCTGGCGCCCCAACTGGGACTAGAACCCAGTGTGCCAGCGCCGCAGGCAGAGGATTAGCCTAGTGAGCCATGGCACCAGCTTGTTTATCACTTCTTCTTTGTAAAGATTTATTTGAAAGACAGAGTTACAGAGAGACAGAGAGAGAGAGAGAGAGAGAGAGAGGTCTTCCATCCTCTGGTTCACTTCCTAAATGGCTGCAATGGCCAGAGCTGGAACAAGGAGATTCTTCCGGGTCTCCCGTGAGGGTGAAGTGGCCCAAGGACTTGGTCTATCTTCCATTGCTTTCCCAGGTGCATTAGCAGGGAGCAGGATCAGAAGTGGAGCAGCCGGGACTCCAACTGGTGCCCATATGGGATGCCAGCACTGCAGGCAGCAGCTTTACCTGATACACTACAGCACCAGCCCCTGTTTTTTACTTCTGAAGGATAGCTTTGCTGGATATAATGTTCTTTATTTGAAGATTTTTCTTTTTATAATTTTTATTTATTTGAAAGGCAGAGTTACAGAGAGAGAGGGAGAAACAGGGAGGGAGAGAGAAAGAGGGAAAGAGATTTTTCCATCCATTGATCCATTCCCCCATTTCCCAAATGTCTGCAATGACCCAGGGCTGGGTCAGGCTGAAGCCAGGAGCCTGGAACTCCAAACTGGTGTCTCTCATATGAGTGGCAGGGGCCCTAGGAACTAGGCCATCTTCCACAATTTTTCCAAGTGCATTAGCAGGGAGCTGGATCAGAAATGGAGCAGCTAGGACTCAAACTGGCACACATACGGGATGCCTATAATGCAGGCAGTGGGTTATCCTGCTAAGCCACAATGCCAGCCCCAAAGTTTTTTTTCTTTTAAGACCTTGAATATATTATCTCACTCTCTTTTGACCTCTAAGGTTTCTGCTGAGACATCTACTATTAGTCTAATGAGTTTTCCCTTATGTGTAACTTGTTATTTTATCTCATTGCCTGTAGGATTCCTCTCTCATCTTTCAGTTTTGAGAAATTGTCTATAATATGCCTTGGAGAAGATCATTTTTAATTGAGTATGGCTGGGGTCCTTTGAGCTTCCTGTCTCTGGATGTCCATGTCTCTTTCATAAATTGGGACTCTTTCAGCCATTATTTCATTCAGTTTGTTATAATTTATGATTTTTTTCACATTGGTTCCCTTACTAGACTCCTTAGAACAGTAACCAAATCTCATATATCCATGTGGATTCAACACGTAATAATAATACTCAGAGTACAATGTATGATAAAAATATTTTCCAGTGGAACAAGCAAGCTGTACTACCAAAAGCATACGCAGCATAAGGAAAAATAAACAAACTGGATTATATCAAACTAAAAAAAAAAATCTGCAGGGCAAATGAAACGATCAACAAAATGTAAAAGCCACCTATGGAAGGGGAAAAAACTGACAACTATATATCTGATAAGGAGATAATATCCAAGCTACACAAGGAATTCATAAAACTGGATAGCAAAAGAAAGGATCAGAATAGAATTTTTCCTAGGAAGACATATAAATGGCAGTAGGTATATAAAAAGGAGCTCAACATCATTAATCATCAGGGAGATGCAAATCAAAGCCACAATGAGATGCTACCTTGCAACTACTAGGGTGGCTGTTTCTAAAAGAACAAGTGGTGGATATTTGATACAGTGGGGAAGACTCCACTTCTGATGCCTACATGCCATACCAGAGTGCTAGGGTTTAAGTCCTTGCTCAGTTCCTGATTCTAGTTGCCTGTTAATGAAACCCTGGAAAGCAGTGGGTGATAGGTCAAATATTTGGGTCCCTACCACCCATGTGAGAGACTTGGATTGAGTTCTTGGCTCCTAAAGTTAGCCAGGTCCAGTTCCAACCATTTGGGGCATTTGGGGAGTAAACCAATGAATGTGAGATCTCTCTCTCTCCCTCTCTCTCTCTCTCTCTCTTCTTTCCCCTCCCTTCCTTCCTCCCTTTCTACCCCTCCCTCTCTCCCTCTTTCCCTTTCTCCCTCTCCCTCTCTTTCAAATAAATTAACGTTAAAGAAATATACAGTGGTGAGCAAAACTAGGCAAGAATCTTATCCTCAGGGAATTCACAGACCGATAGCAAGACAGAAATCATTCAAATAATTGCAGACATATTTTTTCAAGTTACAACTGAAATAGGTGCTATTCAAGCTTGAACTACACATTTCCAGGGGGCACCACCGGCACAGCATGTTCTGCAGGTCCATGAAAGCCTGAGCCAAGACAGGGCTGTGCTGTGCTGTAGCAGTCCAAAGAGGAGATCAGGGGACGTTAACTAAGCTTTGATGCATATGCTTGGGACCCACAGAGATGCAAAAATCTAGTGAAGGGGGAAGGAAGCTAAATGCAAAGTTTTAGTCCCATCATAGAAGAACATTTAACTGCATTGCGATTAATGATTCACGCTTCACCTAGTAGTTTGGATATAAAGCCCGAATAGCAAGCTTCTCAAAGAATCATGGAGCAATCCCATTGCGGGGTCTGCCTTGTTTCCTAAGACACCCTTCTACTTCCTCTTCTTTACAGCACAGCAGAAGTGACTGCTGTTTGGTTTTCAGTCTCAACTCTTAAGGAAATTTTTTTTTTTGACAGTTACAAGGAGCGTGTGCAAAAAAACAAACACAGTGTCACATGCTACAGAGAATGGGGCCAGAGCCACAAACAATGTGATGACTTTTTGATGATGAAATGGCAATGCTTCAAGAAAGATGTACCAGGAACCCACACTGTCTTTCAATATTACCGGCTGCTGAACAGACACAAGTTTTACTTGGGTTAGCAACAGCAGTAATATAAAGGCTAAAAGATCTGCTTCTGCTTCTCACCGCACCCCACACACAGTCCGAGCATTGTTTTCTAACTTAGCTCTTCTAACTGACCTGGAAACATGTGGGCCCCTCTCTCTAGCAGCCATTGCGCTAGCAGCTTAGCAGCAGAACTGTTTCTACAGCAACTCAGAGCCCAGCCCCTTGGACAAAGGGAGATCTCTAAGCCACTTCTAGATTTTCATTTGTTTCACTTTCCTGATGTATTCAAAACCCATAAGGGCAGGTATCTGGTATAGTAGTTACAATGCTTCTTGGAACACACAGATCCCATAACAAAGTGCATACATTCAAGTTCCCCCTCTGCTTCCAATTCTAGCTTCCTGTTGGTGTACACTCTGGGAGGCAGTAGGTGATGGCCCAAATACTTGGGTCCCTGCCACCCATCTGGGAGACCAGGAGCAGCCCCTGCCTCTTGGCTTCAGCCTGGACCAGACTTCTGGGGAGTGAACCAGCAGATGGAATATTTCTTTCTTTCTCTCTCTCTCTCTCTCTCTCTCTGCCTTTCAAATGAATAAGAATAAAATAAATAAACAGGAAAAATATATAAGAAAATTTTAAAAATCCACAGATGTAGACATTTAGTACAGCAGTTAAGATGCCACTTGGGATGCCTCCATTCCAAGTCAGAGGCCTGGGCTTCAGTCTCGGCTCCACGCTTGATTTCAAAGACCCACTATTACAGACACTGGGAAGCAGCAAGCCATGGCCCAAGGGGCTGAATTCTTGACACCCACATGAGACACTGGATTGAATTCCTGGCTCCTGATTTTAAGCTTCACTCTGGCCCAGCCCAGCTGTTGGGAGCAGTTAAGAAGTGAATCAATGGATGATGATGTCTGCTTGTGTCTTTCTCTATCCCTGTGTGTGTGCATCTCTGCCTTTCAAATAAATAAAAGTTAAAAAGAAGTTAAAGAAAAAAAAACCCAGAGTTTTCTGAACAGGCTTACAGAAATTGTGGTGCAGAGTGGTACGCCAGGTGCCTCTCAGTCCTGTGTGTGTGTCTCTGTGGTTACATTCTCTTTGGGAGAGAACACCAACACCCTACATTGTAGTCTCACCCTGGGAAGCACAACAGGACACGAGAGGACAGGCCCCGGATTATTGGGCAGCTACTCTGACATGGGGCCTCCCTCAGATCCATTTAATAGACAACAAGAATGAGATCTGATGCAATCAGCTTGGCAGTCCTAAATGCAACGACAGAACTATTGCACTTATTCAGCGTAGGTCTTTTATTCTGTGTACAAGTATGCGATAGGCATTCCTGTATCAAGACACAATTAGGCTTGAAACATTTTTTCAAGATACAGATAACGTGATTTTAAAAAGAGAAGGAAAAAACTTTGTCATTCAAAGACTCGATAGCTCAAAACGCTTCTTTCTGTTCCTCAAAAAAAAAAAAAAAAAAAAAAAAAACAAAGAAAAAAATCCCCTCCAGAAAAGAATCCTGCAAACCCTTCCCACAAACCCTTGCTTTTTGGGGGGCACACACACACACACAAAAAAAGACTAAACTGCAGTTAAGTAGGTACAGATAAAATCTGCCTGATAATTGAAGTGTTTCAAGTGTGGTCCGGACCGCCTTTAATTAAAAACGCACGCACGTACACACAAAAGAAAGCAAAACTGAGACGAAGCTGCAAATGCCTATCTCAGTTTCAGTGCTCACGTGTCCTGTCGGGCAGTGAGCTCTTGCATTGCGTGCCTCTGCAATCACGAGGACACTGTTCGTCGCCTGCCTGCGTGGATCGTGGTCAGCCGAGGGGTCTGTTCCAGGATGAGTGCCTCTCCCTGCTGAGACAGCTCCAGGCCCTCTGCCCCTTTGTTCACCTTCCTCTTGCCTCTCTTACCCCCACTCCCCGGCACCTCAAGCACAGACCCGAGAAAAGTTCTTCACCTTTTCTTAAACTCTTCCTACGTATTTTTTTCTGCCTTCTCAGAAATCTACATAGCCAAAAGGAGCTCTGTATTTCTGAGTTGGTGTAACAGATGGATCGTGATGGAGAAGCAGAGCTGTGGATAACAGCCATGAGTTTGTCCCCAACATCCCCCCCACCCCCTTTGCCTGTGTCAGCATGCCCTGCCCCCGCACTACACACCAACTAACAACGTCTTATAGCCCTTTATGATTCAAAGAAAGATTTCCCTCCTGTTATTTCACTCAATCCCAGCAGCCACGTGCCATAACAATTCTCTCCATTTTGTAGAAGAAGAAATTAAAGGTCAGAGAATATAAATGATGTGCCCAAGATCACACAACAATAAATGGCAGTATTCAGACCATGTCCCCAGCTCCAAATCCCTCTGTTTTCTCCATCATACAATGCAAGACTCTCTCTCTCTCTCTCTCTCTCTCTCTCTCTCTTATCCCCCATATCAGGAAAGCCCTTTCCTCTTGGTTTCCAGTAGCAGAAAGCAGGATCAGGCAAGCTGATGGAGTTGAACTTCTCTCACTGCAACAGAGTAAGGCTGGGACAGAGTAAGGCTGGGACTCCTGTAGCAAAGAGCAGGCCAATACAGTGTAAATCAAAGACTAATTAAACCTGTAGCACAGTCAGTGCTACAGTGAGGTGTAGGACTGAACTGTGCAAGACAATGGGCTACAGAACTTGTTGCTGTGGTTACAAAGCAAAGGGAAGCCTGCAGCCTACACAGTGTGGTGGGAAACTGATCTGACATCTGCAATGATGTGCAGTCATTCTACAAGTCTGGTCAGGCTTAGTCAGTGTCAAGGGCGCCTGCAAGCCCCTATCAGTTCCCTTCATAGTTTCCACCTCATGTAGTAGTGAGCAGATACGAAGAGTTCCAAATCCCGTGGGAGGTTTGGAATGCAGGAGTGATCTAAAGCTGAGAGTCTTCCAGAGGTCTATAAAACACAGTCCACGTGTGTAAGTGCAATCTAGAGTCCTCACAACAGCATGCCACTCACACGTACTACAAAAAATGCACACAGTTTTAGAAATGCCACTGTCCCCCTTGCATGGATTCTTAAAACCCCCAGAAAACACATTACAATGATAGTCTTCTCTGTCTTGTCCAAGGACACAGTTGTCTTGCACACTTGCTCTTTCATGTCTGCCTCGCCTCTTCCCCATACCCTGCATAGTGGGAACTGTGGACTCAGATGGGTCTGTTTTCTTGACAAAGATTCTCACGAAACACAGGCTACCACTGCTTCCCACTGGCAGCAGCCAGGTCCCTCCCTTCTTACCCTTCCTCCTCCTGGTATTTCACTGAAGTCTAGAATTAGTGGTCTTAAATTAGTCTACCAGGGTGACAGAATGGGGTAATGGGAATGACTACAAGTTCATCAGTTTAGGCTTGAATCTCACTGATCCCCTTCCTATCTGACTTGGGCAAGATATGTTCAACCTCCAAGTGGATGTTTTGCAAACTACAACATGATTTAAGACTTGTTGGGGGACTGGTATTTGGCACAGAGGTTAAGATGCCACTTGGGGCAACCCCATCCCAAGATGGAATGCCTGGATTTAGTCCCAGCCCTGCTTCCAAATCCAGCTTCTTCTTAATGCGCACCTTTGGAGGTAGCAGAGAATGGCTCCACTGGTTGGGTCTCTGCTACTCACATGGGAGTGAGGGATGGAGTTCCACATTCCTGGTTTCAACTTGACCCCACTCCCGCTATTGTGACCATTTGGGCAGTGGACCAGTGGATGGAAGATTTCTCTCTCTGTCTATCTCTGTCTCTCTGTCACTGTCTCTGTCTCTCTCTTTCTGTGTGTGTGTCTGTGTGTGTATGTGTGTGTCTTTCAAATAAAATGAAGAATTTTTTAAAAAAGAGTTATAAAGATTAAACAGGACAATGCAGGTGAAGTCTCAGCCAGAGCCCAGCATGCAACCCTGAATAAATGTTAGTTCCCTCCTACCACTGGCTTGCTCTTTTGTTTTCATATATAATGTGCCATAAATTATTCTGGCAGGGAAAAAACAAACAGATACCAGCCTGGAGCTAGACCAAATACCTCAGTACTGTCTGATCGGGAAAGACAATCAGTGTTCTTTCCAGTCCTAGGGCACTCCTCTAGGCTTTGGTGCAAGAGTCTTGGAAGACCTACTCTTCAAACCCTACTGCAGAGATGTTTTTGGGTTCTAAAGTGGGAGAAAAGGGAGCAATGCAACTCAAGAAAAATGCTTTATGAAATCAGCATATAAGAAAGTTATCAGTACCCCATGTTTATAGCAGCTCAATTCACAACAGCCAAGCTAGGAATCAACCCAGATGCCTATCAACCAATGACTGGCTAAAGAAAATGTGGCAGATATACGTGAGGGAGTACTACTCAGCCATAAAATGCAAGAGAGCCTGTCTTTTGCAACAAAACAGATGCAACTGGAGATCACTTTGCTCAATGAAATAAGCCAGATCCAAAAAGACAAATATTGTGTTTTCTCTGATTTGTGGTAGCTAATACATAGAGTCCAAGAAACAATCTTAATGTATACAAGTGTAACTGACATCTTGAGGTTTGATTATTATTTATAGCACATGTCTATATTCCTATGGATGAGTAGTCTCTACTTTTTGCTTGTGGAGCTCTTCGTTTGCTGGAGCATTAAGCCTGTGATTATCCAGTCAATTCAAAGTGTATTGCTGCAAAAATGAAAAGAAAGAGGGAAGTATCATTATAGTCTTAGAATCGTATCTATGAAATCTGGTCTCTTTATATGAATTTTAAAAAAGAATCGATGCCAACTGTGACCTGGGAAAAAGCCAGCTGAGAGGATACGTGAAGTAGGCAAAGTTCTCTTTCCCACTTAGAGATTTCACAGCCACCTCGGTCTGTTGCAAAAGTGCTTCCTGTCCTCAGCCTGCCACAGCCTGTGCAGATCCCCACATCGTTCTGCCTCTCTCAGAGAAATATCTCTTACGCAATGTATTTCCTTCCTCTAAAGGCAAAGGCTCTTACATTCATTGTAGGGCTAGAAGAATATTTTCCAAACCAGTTTTCCTACATTTACATTGGATGAGGAAATAAAAAATAAAAACAAACCTCTCTCTTATTTGGGAAACAAAGGGATTTGATGAGAGATTGAGTGGAAACAGCCCCCTAAGACACCCTGGCTACCCTGGCCAAGACATTGCAAAGAAAATGTTGGAACTGAAATAGCCAAGACGCTCCTGGCACCAGCATCAGCTCGCCTCAGGGGAGCAAGGGGCTAACTTGCCTCCTTCCCTAGCTTGGACTTGGGGAAAGCAGCAAGGTGTCACAGCCACAATCACACTCACTCCTTCATGTGACAAAGCACAGAGGACCATGTAGGCTGGGAGAGCCAAGGGAACCGAGGGAGCTGAGGGAGGGTCCAGAGTGGTGGGGTAGGGGTGAGAGGCAGGTTGCAAGCACTACATCCTAAGAGCCTTTGCAACTGTGATGGAAGGACATTGCTTCAGTAAGCTTTGGGGACCATACAACTGGGAACCAGAGGGGCATGCAGAATTCTGAGAAGATGCCTTCATGGAGACCCAGCTCTGAGACCCAAAGGGATGCACATCTCAAAGCAGCCAGGGTGGTCAGACCCTGAGGCAAATCTTTGTACTTAATCATTTTCAAAATTGTCTTCTCTATACTGGATGATTTTAATTTCCATTTAGATTTTAGAAGAAGCTGGTCAATATCTATTTAACAAAACCAGCTTGGAATTGACTGGGATGGTGATGACTCAATACATCCCCAAAGATTTGACATCTTATACTCAATCTAGTTGTCCCTAAATATTGTATCTCTTCTCCAGAAATCTACAAACAACAGATGCTGGCGAGGATGTGGGGAAAAAGGGACATTAACCCACTGTTGGTGGGAATGCAAATTGGTTAAGCCATTATGGAAGTCAGTCTGGAGACTCCTCAGAAACCTGGATATAACCCTACCATACAACCCAGCCATCCCACTCCTTGGAATTTACCCAAAGGAAATTAAATTGGCAAACAAAAAAAGCTGTCTGCACCTTAATGTTTATTGCAGCTCAATTCACAATAGCCAAGACCTGGAATCAACCTAAATGCCCATCAACAGTAGACTGGATAAAGAAATTATGGGATATGTATTCTATAGAATACTATACAGCAGTAAGAAACAATGAAATCCAGTCATTTGCAACAAAATGGAGGAATCTGGAAAACATCAAGCTGAGTGAAATAAGCCAGTCCCAAAGGGACAAATATGATATGTTCTCCCTGATCGGTGACAACTAACTGAGCACCAAAAAGGAAACCTGTTGAAGTGATATGGACACTATGAGAAACAGTGACTTTATCAGCCCTCACCCTGACTGTTGATGAACAATTTAATACTTTATCCCTTTCAGTATTTTTTTGTTCTACTTAATACTATTGGTTGAACTCTTTAATTAGAACACAATTATTCTTAGGTGTTTAAATTTAACTTAAAAGTGATCTCTATTAATATAAGAGTGGGAATAAGAGAGGAAAGAGATGTACAATCTGGGACATGTTCAATCAGACTTGCCCCAAATGGTAGAGTTAGAAACGTGCCAGGGGATTCCAATTCAATCCCATCAAGGTGGCATGTACCAAGGCCATCTCACTAGTCAAAGTGATCAGTTTCAGTTCACAATTGATCATAATGATAGGTCTAAGAGTCAAAAGGATCACATAAACAAGACTAGTGTCTGCTAATACTAACTGATAGAATTAAAAAAGAGAGAACAATCCAACATGGGAAGCGAGACACACAGCAGACTCATAGAATGGTGGATGTCCTAAACAGCACTCTGGCCTCAGAATCAGCCCTTAAGGCATTCAGATCTGGCTGAAGAGCCCATGAGAGTATTTTAGGCCTGGAAAGCCAAGACACTCTGGCAAAACAAAACAAAACAAAACAAAACAAAACAAAACCAAACCACCTAAATGAAACATCTCTGCGAGTGAGATCCCAGTAGAAAGAATGGGCCATCAAAGAAGGTGGTACCTTTCTCTGAAGGGAGGAGAGAACTTCCACTTTGACTATGACCATGTCTAAATAAGATTGGAGTTGGCGAACTCAAGAGGCTTCCATAGCCTTGGCAACTCATGACAAGAGCCTCAGGTGATCACTGATGCCATAAACAAGAGTGTCAATTGTTTGGTCAACAACAGGAGTCACTGTGCACTGACTCCTCATGTAGGATCTCCGTCCTTAATGTGTTCTAAATGTGAATTAATGCTATAACTAGTACTCAAACAGTGCTCTATGTTTCTGTGTGGGTGCAAACTGTTGAAATCTTTACTTCATATATACTAAACTGATCTTCTGTATATAAAGATAATTGAAAATGAATCTTGATGTGAATGGAAGGGGAGAGGGAGCAGGAGATGTAAGGGTTGCGGGTGGGAGGGAAGTTATGGGATGGGGGGAAGCCGCTGTAATCCAAAAGCTGTACTTTGGAAATTTATATTTATTAAATAAAAGTTAAAAAAAATTGTATCTCTTCTCCCATATTTAGATATTATTAACTTTCTCTCTGAAACATTTTATAGATTTCAAGGGACAGGTGCTATGGATTGAATGTGTCTAAAATTCACACGCTAATCCCCAGTGTGATGGCATCTGAAGATGGGGACCTGTCCCGGCTGCTCCACTTCTGATCTAGCTTCCTGTTAATGGATTGGGAAAAGCAGCAGAAGATGGTCCGAGAATTTGGGCCCCTGCCATCCACATGGGAGACCCAGAGGAAGCTCCTGGCTCCTGGCTTTCGCTGGGCCCAATGCTGGCCATTGCAGCCATCTAGCGATTGAACCAGTGGATGGAAGCTCTCTCTCCCTCTCCCTGTGCAACTCTGACTTTCAAAATAAATAAATAAATCTTAACAAAAAATAAGAAGAGCTACAAGAGAGCTTACTCATTCAGGCTACCCAGCCTCTCAAACTGTGAGAAATAAATTTCTGTTGGTTGAGCCACAGAGCTGATGGCATTTTTGTTCTAGCAGCCTGAACTGACCAAGGCTACAGGTTTTGAGTATAGTTTAAGTTTATCCCTCAGTGCAGTAGCACCTGTTTTGTATATTATTGTAAATGGTTTCCTTTTAAAATTTCAATTTCTGTATTCTGTTGTTAGTTTTTAATTTATGTAATTGATTTTGTTCTTGGCCTTGTACCTTATAACCCTGTGATATTTTGGTTTAGTTCTAGTAGCTTTTTAATGGTAAAAGGGTATTTCCAAAAAGTTGTGGGAAATGGAATGAAAAAAGTTTGTTTATTCTGGTGCAAAATAATTAAAGTCCATGCATGTTTCTAAAGATCTATTTTATTTAGCTCAAAGTCAGAGTTACAGGGAAAGAGGGACAGACAGGAATAGAGAAAGCAAGAGAGAAAGAGAGAGAGAGAGAGAGGACTTCCATCTGCTGGTTTACTCCCTAAATGACAGCAATGGCCTGGGCTTGGCCAAGTTGAAATCAGGAGCCTGGAACACCATCTAGGTCTCCCACGTAGATGGTAGAGGCTCAAGCACCTGGGCCATCCTGCACTGCTTTCTCAGGAGCATTAGCAGGGAGCTGGATCAGAAGTGGAGCAGCCAGGAAGCCAGGACACGAACCAGTGTTGCTGGCTTGACCTGCTGTGATACAACATAGACTCCCATTGGTTTTCATTATCCACATTTCCATAATGTATATTTTTCATGAAATTTTGGAAGTCTCCTCTTATGTTCCCAAGAGACACTGATCTGTAATTTCCTTTTCTTTCAATGTCTTTGGTTTTATTATTAGGGTAATGCTCTACTCAGAACAACTAGGAAGTATTCCATCTGATTATCAAAGTAACTGTAGCGTACTGGGGGATTTCATCCTTAAATGTATGAGGGAACTCTCCAGTGACTCCAGCTGGGCTTTGTGCTTTCTGTTTTGAAGGCTATTAATTATTTATTAAATTCTTAGATAGGTATCAGCCTATTCAGATTGTGCTTTTGCTCTTGTGTGAATTTTGGCAGATTGTATCTCCCAAATAATTGGTCTATTTCATCTAGGTTATGAAGTTTGGGGATATAGAATTACTTATGGTATTCCTCTGTCATCCTTTTAATGTTCATAGAATCTATAGTGATGTTTCCTCTTTCATTTCTGATATTAGTAATTCACATCCCTTTGCCTTTTTTTCTTAGAATTGCTAACGCCTCATAAACTTTTTCATTCTTTTCAATGAACCAGCCTTTCCTTTTATTAATCTTTTCTGTTGATTTCTTGCTTTCAATCTCAATGATTTCTTTTCTTCAGCTTACTTTGGATTTAACTTGCTGTCCTTTTTTTTTTCTTTTTATATCTAGTTTCTGAAGGTGGAAAGCTAACTTTAAATCTTTTCTTATATATTAATTCAATGCTGAAAATTTTCTTCTAAGCACTGCTTTCCTTGCATCTCACAAATTTTATAAATTATACATTCATTCTTCATTGAGTTCAAAGTATTTTTAAATTTCTCTTGAGATTTCTTCATTGACCCACGTGTTATTTAGAAATGAGTTGCTAAAACCTCCCTTTCAGACCAAACAAAGGGAGAGAAAGTTTCAAAGTGAGGACATAGCTTTCCTCATGGCCATTGTCTACCTCAGAAAAAAACACTATCAGGACATGCCTGTGACTACAGACTTCTAGTTTAGGCTACTGAAGATTAGAGATGGGACTTGAGCATCCCCTTGACTTGCATCCTCTGGTCTGCTTTAACAAAAACCAAGAGGAAAAGAAAGCTAGGCATCAGAAGCAATGGGTGGCAGGCCTATTAAAGGCTGCTCTGTACAGTAATCTGCCCTCAAGGAGACCCAACAGGCCAGTCCACTGCAGGGGATTTCAATGTGGAAGGCCAGGGCTTCAGCAGAAGTCAGCTTATGAAGAGCCCTGGCAGCTCTGCCAGCCAAGAGTTGGATCACCGGAAATGGACCTGCCCTGGAGTCGAAGGACGCCCAGGTCAGAGGCACAGATCTTACTGGCTCCAAGTTGAAAAGCTCTTCACTCGGCTCAGATTCTAAGGTGACCACTGCTGCTGAGGGAACAGCCAAGTAGGGTCAGGGACATCGCAGGCAAAACTGTAAATTTCCTGTTAGAGATGCCACCTGCCTTTACCTGGCCAGCTCTCCTCACAGGTCAGCTAGGTAATGGAAGTCAACAGGGTGCCTTCCCCAAGGAGGTTCACACCTCCCTTAGGATGTACCCCATGTGAAGAGACAAGTCTAGGCCTCCTAACTGACAAGGCTTTAAAGCCCAACTGATTATTATCAGACCCCTTCTGTCAGTTTCTATTTGCCTCTCAATTGGAGAACTTAGTTGTGGTTTAGACAGCAGCTCTCTTAGGTTCTCCAATAATGACTCTGTTTTTTGTTCTAGACCCTATTTAGCCCATCTAGGGTATCATTCATTGTAATCATAGCCTCTACTCTAACATCAATGGCTCTACTCCTGACCTGTGTGTACTGATGGTCCTCTTCCTCACTTAATGTTGTATGATTATTTAGAATTTCTTTACAGACAAACCCCTCTACCTGCAAAAGTTGAGTGGCCTTTCTCCCGGTCTTGGTAGGGATCAGCTTTAAACCACATCCATCAAACAGTCTTCATAAAGGTCCAGAGACCCTCCTCATCGCCTCTCCTCTATGAAATCCTCCCATTACTTGGTTAATGATACTCTTAGGATCATTGGTTGCTATTCTCACCCTGTCTTTTTATACTACAGTGTCTGTTCAAGTGTTTACAGGAGGTGATAATGGAATGAACCAAGGTCTTCACCAACCAGGCGGTCAACCAAACGCTGCTACAGGAATATACTCGGCTCCCTACCCAGGAGACAGCTGCTTGAGACATTGCCCCATGCCAGCAGAGAGTACCTCGTCACCCATGTCAGCAGGAAGTAGCTCTAAAGACAGATCATGGTCCCTCTACCCCTTCTGGACTTTTTGGGCTAATGTAATTCCATAGAACTCCTGCTTTATAAAAAACGAAAGTGAGGAATGTTAGTAAAATGGCCCAGTCCAGGCACCATCCTAGGCTCTAGCCCCTGCCACCGTTGCTGGAAGCCAGGTGGCCACATGGCCCAACCACCGGTGTCAGCTCCACCCCCATCCTAATGGGATTCGCTGCTCCTACTTCCCTGCCCCCCAGCAAAGTTTTAAAAGGACCTGCTCCTGAACACGTGGCTCTCTTTCTCTCCATCTCCTGATCTCTGTCTCTCTGTCTCTGGATCTCTCTCTTACACTCTCCTTCTCCCTTTTTTTCCTTCTTCGCCCCTTTCCTCCAGTCTGTCGGGTTTCCCCCAATAAACCCTCTCCCTAAAAAAAAAAAAAAAAAAGAAAGAAAGAAAAATGAGTTGCTAATGTCCATGTATTTTGGGATTTCCTTATCTCTGTTTTTGATTTCTAGTTTAAATCTATTGTGGTTTGGGAATCGACATTGCAACATTTATTCTTTTAAAATTGTTAAGTTGTGGCCAGTGCTGTGGCATAGTACCTTAAGCCTCCACCTTTGGCGCCCGCATCCCATTTGGGTGCTGGTTTGTGTTCCAGCTGCTCCTCTTCTGATTCAGCACTCTGTTAATGGCCTGAGAAGTTAGTGGAAAATGGCCTAAGTGCTTGGGCCCCTGTACCCATGTGGGAGACCCAGAGGAAGCTCCTGGCTCCTGGCTTCAGATGGGCCCAACTCTGGCCGTTGTTGCCATTTGAGGAGTGAACCAGCAGATGGAAGACCTCTCTCTCTCTTTCTCCCTCTCTCTATAACTCTGCCTCTCAAATAAATAAATAAACCTTTTAAAAAACTGGTTGTGTTTAGTGGCACGGAATTTGGTCTAGCCTGGTGAACATTCCATCTGAGCATGAGAAGATTATTTAATTTGTGGTTGTTGATTTAGATTGTCTGTAGGCATCCATTAAATCCAGTTGATTCATGGTGTTGTTGAGTTCAACTAAGTCTTTAAAAAAAAGATTTATTTATTTATTTGAAAGTCAGAGTTACACAGAGAGAGGAGAAGCAGAGAGAGAGAGAGAGAGAGAGAGAGAGAGGTCTTCCATCTGCTGGTTCACTCCTCAGTTGGCTGCAATGGCCGGAGCTGCGCCAATCTGAAGCCAGGAGCCAGGAGCTTCTTCCAAGTCTCCCACGTGGGTACAGGGGCCCAAGGACTTGGGCCATCTTCTACTGCTTTCCCAGGCCATAGCAGAGAGCTGGACTGCAAGAGGAGCAGCTGGGACTAGAACCAGCACCATTTTGGGATGCCCATGCTTCAGGCCAGGGTGTTAACCTGCTGCGCCACAGTGCTGGCCCCTCAACTAAGTCTTTACTAATTTTCTGCCTGCTGAATCTAGTCATTTCTAATAGAAGGAACTGAAGTTCCCAGCTACAATAGTGAATTCATATATTTCTCCTTGCAATTATTTTTAAGAATATATTATTTCCATTGTATTTGAAAGGCAGAGAGACGAGAGAGAGAGAGAGATCTTCCATCTGCTGGATCCCTGCCCAAATGCCTAGAAGAGCCAGGGCTGGGCTAGGCAGAAACCAGGTCTTCTATGTGGATGGTAGGGACTCAAGTACTTAAGTCAACATCTGCTGCCTCCTGGGACACACATTAGCCAGAAGTGGAGTAGCTGGAACTCAACCAGGCATTCCAACACAGGATGCCAGCCTCCCGAGTGGTGACTTAAGCTGCTGCACCAAATGCCCATCTTCTCCTTGCAATTCTGTCGGTTTTTGCACCACCTGGCTTGGCACTCTGTTGTTGGCAGTACATACATATATTAATGCTTATAATTATTGTCTTCTCAGGGAATCAACCCCTTTATCATTATGCAACGCCATTCCTTTTTTATTTTTAAAAGATTTTTATTTATTTATTTGAGAGGTAGAGTTACAGACAGTGAGAGGTAGAGACAGAGAGAGAGGTCTTCCTTCCGTTTGTTCACTCCCCAGATGGCCGCAACAGCTGGAGCTTGCACCGATCCAAAGCCAGGAGCCAGGAGCTTCTTCCTGGTCTCCCATACGAGTGCAGGGGCCCAAACACCTGGGCCATCTTCTACTGCCCTCCCAGGCCACAGCAGAGAGTTGGATTGGAAGAAGGGCAGCCGGGTCTCGAAACGATGCCCCTATGGGATGCCGGCACCACAGGTGGAGGATTAACCTACTGTGCCACAGCGCCGGCCCCGCAATGCCATTCTTAATCCCTGATAACCTTCCCTGCATGAAGTCTCCTGGGTTTGAAATTGATACAACTACTCCTTTCTTCTGCTTTCTTCCGACCATTGTTAGCATGACATATTTTTCTCCAGCCATGCATTTTTAGTTTGTAGGTATCTTTACATTTAAAGCAGGTTTCTTGTAGACAGCATATAGTTGGGTCTTGTTTCTTGATCCACTCAGATAATCTCTGATAGTTGACCCATGTAGACCACAACTGTTCAAAGTGATCACTGATATATAGCTGGATTAATAGCCACATATTGTCATTTTTCATTCATTACCTTTGTTCCCGATCCTATTTTGTCTCATGCTATTCCTGACTTTTGTGGTTTTAACCGAGCATTTTATTTGATTTCATTTTCTCTCCTTTCTCAGTAGATCGCAGTTGTACTTCCTTTTTTCAACTTTTCCTTAATTGTTTGTCTTACATTTTACATTTTACAATATGCAATTTCAATTTACCCAACTCTACTTTCAAATAACATATGCCCTCACCTTATAATAAAACACTGTAATTCTTCCCTTCTGCCTGTTGCATCATTGCTGTTATGCATTTCACTTATATGTAAGCAAATACAAGCATATATGTACATATATATGCATACATAATTATTGATATTTATTCTATTTAGCTATTCATTTGTTAGATTGGAGTTGCAATTTCCAAGTTCCTTAAATGCAGAACTCAAAAAATCAAAGCCCTTTTATTTTTATTGCCTGATTGCATTGCGCAGGAACCCTCAGTACAATGCTGAATAGAAGTGGTGACACAGAGTTGGTGAAAGCACAGAGTTCATGGCTCCATAGTAAAGTACAGTACTCTGGGTATATTTTCCATAGATGCATGTTATCAAGTAGAGGAAGTTTCCTTCTCTACCAAGTTGTGGAGAGCATTCTTTTTTTTTTTTTTTTTAATTAGCAATGGGTATTAGATTTTGGCAAATTCTTTTTAAAGATCTTGACAAGATCACATTTTCCCTCTTCTTTTTCAGTCTGTGAGTGGTGAATTATATTGTGTGATTTTTGATCATGAAACCAATCTTACATTCCAGGGACAGACCTCATTTGGTTGTGACACATCATCCTTTCCACATAGTGCTGACTTCAATGTGCTCTCTGTGTTAAGGATTTTACTCCCATGTTTATGAGGGCTATTGTTTTGCAGTTTTCTTTCTTGGTAATATCTTCGTCAGATTTTGCTATCAAGCTACCACTGGCCCCATAAAATGAGTTTGGAAGAGTTTGCTCCTTTTTGTAATTTTTAGAAGACTTTATGTAGATTTGGCATTGTGTTTTTTTTTCCTATGGTATTATTGTAGAAGTCACCTGTGAAGCCATCTGCTTCACAGATGGGGTTTCCTTTTTATGGGTTTTTTAAAATGCATTTTTTAATTTACATGGAGTAAAAATCCCTTTTTTGTTTACTGTTCTGTGCATTCTATCAAATGCTTGCACCCATGTCACCATGACTACAACTAAGATGTAGAACAATTCTTTCCCCTTTCCCCCAAAATAAATTCTTTTGTGCTACTCTTTTGTTGCTGGTCTTTACCTCCACAGCCATGATCCTGGCAACCACTGGCATGTTCTCCAAACCTCCTATGTTGCCTGTTGCAGAGCATCACGTGTGTGGAATCACATGTTATCTAATCTCTTGCATATGACTTCTCTCACTTAGCAAAATGTGTCTGAGATTTTTCCATTTCATTGTGTGTATCAATTGTTACTCTTCTTTGTTATTATGGAGTAGTTTATCAATGATGTGGATATCCTAGTTTGTTTTTCTATTCACAGCTAAAAAACATTTGGATTGTGACAAGGCTTTTGGCTATTGTGAATAAAGTCTCTGCCAGATAATTTGAGGTTCGTATCTATTGATTGTCTTTTCCTTTGAGAATTGTTCGGATATGTTGAGTAATTTAAAACAATTTTTTATTTACTTTTTTATTTATTTGAAAGAGAGAGAACTCCCATCCACTGGTTTATTTCCCATATGCCTGCAACAGTTAGGGTTGGATCAGGCCAAGCCTAAGAGCCAGGGGTTTATTCATGGTTTCCCACATGAGCCATCATCTGATTCCTCCCAGGGCGTGTATTAGCAGGAAGCAGGACCGGAGCTGGGATTCAAACCCAGGCACCTTGACATGGGATGCAGGCATCTCAAGTGGCATCTGACTTGGGACACTAAATGCCTGCCCTATGTTGAGTAATTGTGGAGTGTATGCTGGACATTGTGAAAATTACACTGGGAAACTCTGGGTTCCGTTTAAAAAATTTTTTTTGAGACACTGATGCTTTATTGTAGTGGCAGTCAGTCTGATAGGGCTCAGATCACAGGTCTGTCCCGCGTTCACTGGGCAGACATTCTAATGAACCATCTTCAGGCCCTGCTATACTGCCTGGGTCTGTACATTACAGCCAACTTCCAGGACTTGTTCCTGGGATCTTGGTGGTGCTTTTCATTGTAGTCCATTTCTCAAAGCCTTAACTGTCCTTTGAGTTATGTTCTGTGTTTATGCAGGGATGGGGCTGACCTAGTTATACTTGTGTAGATTCAAACCTAGCATTTGGGATCACCTTGTCTAGCTCTCGTGCACAGGGATTCTCCCCCACTGTCCAGCTTTCACGGGCTTCCTATGTTATATCCTGGAAGACAATTCTCTTAGAGTTTTGCCTGATGCTGTCACTCAGTTGCATGTAACTGGGGCTTCCCAGTTCCTCTGCGAGAAGACAGAGCCTTCTTTCATGCCTACAGCCTCATAGCCTGGTGGTGGCAGTGTGGAATTATGTTTGGAACTGCCCTTGGGGCAGGGCCAGCAGAGCAAAAAGGAAAGAAAAAAAAATCAGGGATTTCCCTGTACCCTCTGTGTTGTAAGAGCCTTTTTTTTTCCCTACGCATTGCTCAATTCTGCCCACTTTTGGACGAAAGCCAGAGATAGAGGAGGAAAAAAGGAAAATCAAAGCCACTGGGAGTGTCTCACTTCTTCAACTGTGTGTTGAGCTACAAGATGCTCTCTTCCCTATTATCCTTTATGCCATATTCACACTGTATACTCATCCTTTTGAATAAATGGAAATACTTTGTGCAAACACACAGCAAAAAAAAAAAAAGCACAAATTTAGCAGTTGGTCTACTAGGAAAAAATTTAAAAAAATCAGCCCATGACCACTGAAATTGGCAGGGCTGTAACCCAAGTAAATGCAAAATTGTTCTGGAGGGACACTATCACAATCCAGAACTTGCAGGGTTTTCACAAAAGGGAACTCCCACTGAAGATAAGCTTTGAACAAAAACTCACAAGCCAAGACAGGAAATAAACCACCGCAAAAGGGAGTTTGTTTATGTAATAAACAGAAACAGCAATTCTCCAACAGAACATATAATAATAATTCTAAATATGTTTAAAATAAATCAAGAAGCAAGAGAACATACAGAGGCCACAATATATAAAAAGGGCTGTTTAAAATCAAAGAAAGCAGATTTGTAAAAGAGCCAAGTAAATCTTAAAAAATATATATATAGTCATTGGGATGAAAAAGTCCTTGCAGAGGGGCAGGCATTTGGTGCACAGCTGGGGTGCCCACATCCATATCAGAGTCCCTGGGTAGAATTCTGTCTCTGCTTCTGATTCCTGATCCTGCTAACACACACCTTGGAGGGCAGCAACAGTGGCTCAAGCAGTTGAGTCCCTGCTGTCCACATGGGAGACCTGGATTGAGTTCCTGCCTCCTGGCGTTAGCCTGGGCATTGCAGGTATTTGGGGACCGAACCAGTGGATCAGAGACCTCTGTCCATCTGTCTCTTTCTCTGCCTCTCATGTTTCTCAAATAAATAAATATTTTTTGACAACGCAATGCAGATGCTAAACACTTGATTAGCAAAGACAAGTACAGAATTAGTGAATTAGAACACAGACTTGAGGAAATGATTCAGAAGGTGTGAATCAGGCAAATGCAGTTGAGACATCGATGATAGAATTAGAAATTTATACATGTGTGTGAGTAGGAGCTCCAGAAGCAGAACAGAAAGACTGGGGACGAGGGGCAGATTTACAGACTGAAGACTTCAGATAAAGCACATTAACGTTTGAGGAGGATAAATAAAACCAGACCGCAACACCAATTCTCTACAAGCCTTCCAGAAGATAAACACTGCCCCCTAATTTTACCCTGATACCAAAAATCAGAAAAAGGCATAAAAGAAAACTTTAGCATAACATTGCTCATGAATGTAAAATGAAAAATCTTCACCAAATATTAGCAAATTGAATCTAGCAATAAATAGAAAAGTTACTATAAGGGATATATATAATATACATTATAATGTAAGGCAATGAAATGTGCTTTAACATTTGAAAATCAATCGTTGTAATACACCATGCTAATAAATTAAAGAAGAAAAGTTCTACGATCATCTCAATAGATAACAGAAAAAAAGCAATGGACAAAATGCAACTAGAAATGACCCTAGTAATAAAAGGCACCTGTGAAAAATTAGCAACTAACTTTAAAGTAAAATACCAAGTGCTTTCCCCCATAGAATGGTGACTAAGACACTGCTCCACTAAGTACTGCAGTGCAGGGGATGGGCCAGTGCAACAACACTAAAGCGGAAATACAAGCCATACAGACCAGGAAGAGGGAAGTTAAACGGTCTCTGAAGATTGGCATACAGACTTCAAATGGGACTACCTACGTATTCACTAAATACTCCATAGCACCGTTAGTTACTAGTTTAGGTTACTGCCTTTATTAATAGATCATACGAATAGGTGTCATAAGACGCGTTTCTCTTTACGAAGTTAACAAATTCTACAGCTTTCCTCACTTAAGGTGAATTAACGACGCCTTTGTTTCAGTTCCATTTTCTTCTGAAAACTCTCTCACGCCCTCTGCTGTCCATGAACATTATTACACAAATCATTAAATAAAATACTGGAATCTTCCACCCGGTTCATTATTTGAGTCAGTCTCATGAAACAACGTATGCTAGGAAAGACTTACCAACTTTTTTTCTTATTATGATTTATGTTTGAAATTGAGCCCTTCTACAAGGCCTTTGATTCAGATGCTAGACACTATCAAGCCCTAATAACCCTCGGCTTCTCCATCTCCCTCCCTTAGCTCAGTTTCTTTCCTAAATCACCCTCTCACTAAGTTTAATTCACTGAATTGAGGAAGCTGTGCCATCAGCCCTACAGGGTCCCTGCTCACCAGACTCACAAGGCCACTTATTGCTCCTGCACAGAACAGCCTGTTGTTAGGCCTCGTCTTTGGGGGTTTTTCCAGAAGGAGCCCCAGTCTCTAAGCCCCAACCTGATTGACAGGAGCCCACTTTACCATTATCAAGAGTGCCAAAAGAACACAATGTCCTTGGCCAATCAAAGGAGGGCCAAGCACTGTAGACCAACCACAGCCCTGGACGTGAGCTAAACATGCACCTCCCAATCCCAGCTTCAGTCTGTAATAACTTTTACCCCCAGCCCCTCTGGGAGCCCAAGAGTTAAATGCTAGCTCCCAGGGTCCTTTCTCTGTGCCTTCCAACAAATACTCACTCTTTTTTACCACTCCAGCGTGATTGTCTTGGTGCCTGTCAGGCTGACTCAGGTTTTTTTTTTTTTTTTTTTTTAAGATTTATTTATTTGAAAGTCAGAGTTATAAGAGAGAGAAGGAGAGGCAGAGAGAGAGAGGTCTTCCATCCACTGGTTCACTCCCTATTTGGCCACAACGGCCAGAGCTACGTCGATCCGAAGCCAGGAGCCAGGAGCTTCCTCTGGGTCTCCCATGCAGATCAGGGGCCCAAGGACTTGGGCCATCTTCTATTGCTATCCCAGGTCATAGCAGAGAGCTGGATCAGAAGAGGAGCAGCTGGGACTAGAACAGGTACCCATATGGGATGCCAGTGCTTCAGGCCGGGGCTTTAACCCGCTGCACCACAGCGCCGGTCCCCAAAGTACAATTCTTAAATTGTTTCATACTAATCCAGATGTATACTAATTTATGTGCTACCATCTTATTTGAGAGCACTTCAGTTGATGCTTACTGACTATTAAAATAGTCCTATAGGGGCTGGTGCATTGCTGGCATCGCATATCGGGGCTGGTTTGAGTCCTGGCTGCTCCACTCCGGATCCAGCTCTCTGCTTGGCCTGGGAAAACAGTAGAAGATGGCCCAAATGCTTGGGTTCCTGCACGCACGTGGGAGACTCAGAAAAAGCCCCTGGCTCCTGGCTTCGGATTAGCCCAGCGCTGGTCATTGCAGCCATTTGGGGAGTGAACCAGTGGATGGAAGACCTCTCTCTCTGTAACTGTCTCTCAAATAAATAAATAAATCTTTAATAAATAAATAATATGAGATTCAACGAAGATTCCTGATTTCATACTTACATCCCGATAAGTGCAGTTGCTGGGCTCTGGATCACACATTTTCAAGGCTTTTCATGCCTATTGCTAAATTGCACTAACTCACACTTCCATCAGAAAGATATGCCTTTGACTACGGAAATCACTCTTTTACCTGAGTAGGTAAAAATATCTATAGATATTTATATAGATAAGGAAGAAAAGTTATATTTGAATCTCTAGGAGGTGAACTTTTTTCTTCAAAGGTGTCAGAAAAATATTTGTAGAAGGACTTTCTTGGGGCTGGCGCTGTGGAGTAGTAGGCTAAGTCTCCACCTGCAGTGCTAGCATCTCACATGGCTGCTCCACTTCTGATCCAGCTCTCTGCTTTGGCCTGGGAAAGCAGTAGAAGATGGCCCAAAGCCTTGGGCCCTGCACCCACGTGGGAGACCCTGAAGAAGCTCTTGGCTCCTGGCTTCGGACTGGCCCAGCTCTGACCATTGTAGCCATTTGGGGAGTGAACTAGCAGATGGAAGACCTTTTTGGCTGCCTCTCCCTCTCTCTGTCTGTAACTGTACTTCTCAAATAAATGAATAAAATCTTGTGTTTTTTTTTTTTTTTTAAAGAGAGACTTTTTGGTAGAGTCAGAAAATGGTCTACTTTTTTTTTCAAATTTATTTATTTATTTGAAAGCCAGAGTTACACAAATAGAGAAGGAGAGGCAGAGAGAGAGAGGTCTTCCATCTGCTGGTTCACTCCCCATTTGGCCACAATGGCTGGAGCTGTGCCGATCCAAAGCCGGGAGCCAGGAGCTTCTTCCTCGTCTCCCACATGGGTGCAGGGGCCCAAGCACTTGGGCCATCTTCCACTGCTTTCCCAGGCCACAGCAGAGAGCTGGACAGGAAGTAGAGCAGCCAGGATACGAACCAGTGCCCATATGGGATGTCGGCACTGCAGATGGCAGCTTTTTACCTGCTCCGCCACAGTGCCAGCCCTGGGGTCGACTCTTCTAATCTCCTAATCTTAACGTTTCAAATCTGTTTCCTCACCTGTTATGTAAGAAGAATAAACAATGGGCCTGCTCAGCAGGAAGCACTTCTGAGGACACAGTGAGAGGAAGCACAGGAACACGTTCTGAAAACTATAATGTCAGACACACAGAAGACACACTGTTCATTAGTCACTACGGACAGGTGGACAGACGTGATACTCATTTGACTTGCCTTAAGTTTTAATCACTTTTTAGTGTTTCACATCAATCTTAATGTCAATCATTCTCTCCATTTCCATTCCATTTTTATTTAGCATTATATACTTGAAAATAGTAAAATCATGATTACACCCGATGACAATGATGGTTCAGTTGCCAATTTCATTAATTTAGTTTGTCTTGGAAAAAGAAAAATTACCACATACGCCGAATTATTAAGGGTTTTATATTTAATCTAAATATACTTAGCGATCATACAGCACAGATAGCTTGAAAGATTAGTCTGAACAATTATGATGACATGAAACACAGAGCCAAGGACTGAATCGGTATTCATTCAGTGGGCCCTTGCTGAACCTAAAAGATTGCACCCATCACGAGGTTTCACCAAGAGGAGGAGGAGGAAAAAGAGGAGAAGTAGGCTGTGGCCTTGACCAAGAAGGACTAACAGAACATAAAAGAAGCAAAGATAACTCGAGAAGATTTTAAAACAGTAATGGCTAGCAATGAAGCTATGACATGGAATTTGAGGACTTTAGTACACTGTTTATCGATGCATCTCGCTGGAATTCTAGGCTGTGCACCTGGCGGAGGGATTAACCTTTTAAAGCCTTCGGTTTCAGCACTTGGATTTTATCAAACGTCACTGTTGGCTGTTGTCTTGGCCAAAGAATTTGGAGAATAAGTTGTAGGATGAGGTAGGGGCACAGAAAGAGATAGACCAGGCAGAAAAGGAGGAAATTAAATTATTTGCTTCTTCATTATTTTTACTGCCCATAGGATAATACAATATAAGAATTTTCAAATTTGAAAACTGAACAGCGGGCCCGGAAGACACAGATAAACCAGGGGTAGAGCCAGGGAGGGACACAATCCGAGCCCCAGAGCCCAAGACTGCACCATGTGCATTTTTTTAAAACACATTTTCACCCTAAGATTGAGGACCACTTGCAGTCAGCCAGATCCGTGCTGCTCCCAGGGTTCTGCTGTGTCAGATTTTTCTTGGTAACTTGGAATCACTGCTATCCTCCAAACAAAAACAAAGTACTCTACACTGCAGTTTTGTAGACCGTGCGCCAAGTTCCCATCCGTTCTCTCCCTAGACCTGCTCACAAATCCTTCGGGATGTATTCTCGTCCGCACAAAGGGCTCAAAGGGCTCCTAAAGCCTTGGAGGTCACACACAGCCAAGGGAGTTCCTTCCAGAAAAGCACCAGCCTGGCTCTTTATTCTCTTGCCAAGTAATTCTCCACCGCTAGGGGACTCCTACTTTGTTCTAATCTTTAAAGGGCGGTTTCTTACCCCTTCCCTCGGTCTTGATCCTTATTTAGGCGCCAAGCTTTCCTTTCGGGTTTTGACCTCCTGAGTTTCACGCCAAAACTCCACCTATACAAACAAGTAGCGTCCTCGGTATCCAAGGTAACCACACAGCCTTCCCAACCTTGCCTCTTCCGCTTTTTCCATTGGCTATTTGGATTTTTATGCAAATGATTCGCCTTTCCAGTGGCCAATGGACTAGAAGCAACGGGCGCGCCTCTCCCAGCCGAGTCTTCCTGTCCTTTCGCCTCTGCGCGTTGCCTCCTGGGATTTGTAGTTTTCTCTTCGCCATAACCCTTTGACGTCTGGCTCCTTGAGAACTACTTGTCCCGTCGGCCTTGGCGAAAGGGGCGGGGGTACGCCGGGAGTTCCGGTCAGAGTTGACACTGAGTTTTGAAATTCCAACATGCCGCTTCAGTTTTGCGGCTGAGGTTTCAAAGTCGCGCAGCCAAGCGAGCCAGTTTGCGCGACTGCTTCAGCGAAACCATCTCAGACGTCTTCTCTTGGACGAGAGGCGGCCCAGCGGCCAAGTCGATTGGCCGTGACAAGTGTGACTGAGGCGTTCTGAGAGAGCGCGAGGGGGACGCGCCATGTCCGCCGTCTGCTTGCGCCACCTGCCGCTGTACGGGCTCCGAGCGTGGGCAGGAGGCGGTGGGCTCTGGGCTTGGGCGAGCCAGGCCAGGCCTTACTGCTCAGGTGGGAGCCCGCGCCGGCCTCTGAAGGAGTGGACGCTGCTGGTGAGCCCGTTCGGTCGGCTGCGGGCGCGGCTCCCTTGCCACCTGGCCGTGAGGCCCCTGGACCCCCTGGTCTACCCGGATGGGGACCGCGTGCTGGTGGCCGTGTGCGGCGCGGAGGGCGGCGCGCAGGGCCTGGCCGGGCTGCGGGTCAAGTACGACGAGGCCCTGGAGGAGCTGGCCATCGTGGCCGACACCCTCGACCCCGGGGCGTCGGTGGAAGTGAACGTGCCCCTCAAGTTCGGCAAGTGAATTGAAGTGGAAGCGGCTTTGGGGCCCCGGGCGCGCAGGGCGAACTTCTTCCAAGGGGCCAGCATGCATTTTTCATCGGCTCCCTTGTACCTGACTTCCTAACCTAATCCGCAGACCACTCCTTCTGTTCCACTCTGAGTTTCCCAGTAGTGTTTAAGAATTAGGCTCCCACTTAGAAAATTTTATACGTTGAATGGAAACATGATTTGGAGTAGTAGAAATCAAATACATTTGTGGCGCCTGTTTTTGGTCACTAGCAGACTGGGTTGTTTTTCAAGGTTGGGGTTCTATCACGCGGCACCCCTTTCCCCTTGCTCACAGCTTGGGGTTTGTCCCCGACAACTCTGTCTAGTGGATGTGTCCTGTATTGCCTGGACCACATACTTGGTTTCAGATAGGCACCCCGCTTGCTGATAACGTCTCCCTAGTTTTTAGCCTAAGTGAGCTCTTAATGAGTAGCAATGGAAGTCTGCCCAGGAAGCTTTAGAAACGGCGATAAGGCCTATCAGATGTTTTGGTTTCCAGCGCCCAGCCGCTGTGTACACACGGCCCGGAAGCACTCCCAAGCTGCCGTTCTTCCTGAGCCTGGTGGATACTGATGATCCTCCCAACAGCATTCAGCATCTCTCAGATAATCATGTCCAGTCCTTACAGTTGCACTGTAAAGCATATGCTGTTACTGTCACCGTTCCACATAAGGAAACTGAGATGTAGGAAGTCACATTAAAGAAGAATTTATTGTGGATGAACAAATAGAAAAAAAAAACAAACCATGGCTTCATGGAACTTAGACCCCAGTGGGGATTGGTCGGCAAACATTACTACTGTCTTTTAGATAGAAAGTGGCAGGGCTGCAGTTTGAACTGGCTGGAGGCTGCTCAACCACAATGTTTGATTGCTTATTCTTTTAACCAGCTTAGATGAATGCCATTCCCTGCCCTCAAAGTTTAGCAGTCTGGGCTGGGGAGGAAGATTCACCAGTAGTACACAGTAACTGAGTACTGAGTTGGAGATAAGTAAAATTTGTGACAGCATAGATGAAAATGGAATATTTCCAAAATGGGAATAATTCCAAGCCTCATTCTTGATTGCCCCCTCTTTTTAGGGCCAGAACCCCACTTCTAATTTACTGTTTCTCTGTGTCTATTCCACTGGCCCTCTGATCAACGTAACTATTTTCTTCATACTTCCAGTTTGTCTATTGCCTGTTTCAGTGAATGGGTAAGAGTGGCATTACTGCCTCTCAGTGTCCAGCCTCAACTTTCTACTTGCCTAGGGAGGATACACTATCTTTAGAATCTGTTTCCATCTCAACATATCTGTTGGTGCTCCCTTAGAGCAAACCGTCTGTTGTTTAACACTACTTAGCTGAGTAATGCATTTTATAGTTTTAGTTGCATCCATGATTATGTGGGGCAAAATTGTCTTTTCATATGCTATAGCTGAATCTCAACCCAAATACTGCTGTTAATGAGGCATTATAGAAACTGCCAAGTACAAACTGGAAGTTGATTAAATTGGTAGCCAATCACAGTTTTTTTTTTTTTTTTTGACAGGCAGAGTGGACAGTGAGAGAGAGAGACAGAGAGAGAAAGGTCTTCCTTTTGCCGTTGGTTCACCCTCCAATGGCCGCCGCTGCAGCCGGGCGCACCGCGCTGATCCGATGGCAGGAGCCAGGAGCCAGGTGCTTTTCCTGGTCTCCCATGGGGTGCAGGGCCCAAGCACCTGGGCCATCCTCCACTGCACTCCCTGGCCATAGCAGAGAGCTGGCCTGGAAGAGGGGCAACCGGGACAGAATCCGGCGCCCCGACCGGGACTAGAACCCGGTGTGCCGGCGCCGCAAGGTGGAGGATTAGCCTATTGAGCCACGGCGCCGGCCCAATCACAGTTTTGACCAGTGCTCTTTTTATTTTTTTTTTCAAATTTTCTGCCAACACCACAATTTTGTGGTTTTAATACTATGTAATTTGAGGTTTCTTGAAGTTGTTGGTATTTTCTTTACGTCAAATACCTTGTGATATAGGTATATTGTAATATTCTTGCTTTTTTTTTTTTTTTTTTTGGACAGGCAGAGTTAGTGAGAGAGAGAGAGAGAGAGAGAGAAAGGTCTTCCTTTTTCCATTGGTTCATCCCCCAAGTGGCTGCTACAGCTGGCGTGTTGCGGCCGGCGCACTGCGCCGATCCGAAGCCAGGAGCCAGGTGCTTCCTCCTGGTCTCCCATTCAGGTGCAGGGCCCAAGCACTTGGGCCATCCTCCACTGCCTTCCCGGGCCACAGCAGAGAGCTGGACTGGAAGAGGAGCAACCAGGACAGAATCTGGCGCCCCGACTGGGACTAGAATCCCGGGGTGCCAGCGCCGCAGGTGGAAGATTAGCCTAGTGAGCTGCGGCGCTGGCCTATTCTCGCTTTTTAGGTATGAAAGATTAGAGGTAGGATTTGAAAACCTATGTCATGATTATATGTAATGATCCTGGCTACTCCTGCAATACCCCTATACTTTTTTTTTTAAAGATTTACTTATTTACTTGAAAGTCAGAGTTAGAGAGAGAGAGAAAGAGAGAGGTCTTCCATCTGCTGGTTCACTTCCCAGATGGCCGCAACGACTAGAGCTGCACCAATCTGAAGAGAGGAGCCAGGAGCTTCTTGCAGGTCTCCCAAACGGGTGCAGGGGAACAAGGACCTGGGCCATCTTTTACTGCTTTCCCAGGCCACAGCAGAGAGCTGGATGGGAAATGAAGTAGCCGGGACTTGAACTGGTGCCCATATGGGATGCTGGAACCATAGGCAGCTGCTTTACCCTCTATCCCACAGCACCGGCCCCACCTCTATGCTTTTAATTTGGGTTCAGTTTGGAAACAAATCTTTAAATCTTTCTGATTGACCATAATGACTGGTTAAGTTGACCAATTCTTAATTCATACGTGTGTGTGGTTTTCCTAGTGGGGAAGAGGCTTCTATGATCTTCCACAGGCATACCTGGAAGGATTGCAGTCTCCCCTCCTTCCCATCTGTGTTAGTTTCTCTCTTTAGATGACCTAGGCTGACAGAAGTAGCTGCTCTAGTTCCAACAGCTGGCAGAGAGGCCACTGCATTTGATGCTGCTATCATGGTGGGGACCCCTCGCCTGCAGAGAGCATGCTAACAACTGTGTTGTCTCCAGGATTCAGTAACGTTAGAGACATACTGAGGAGCTGAGTTCCTAGAGGGTGCTGAATGTTCTGGCCTCAGTAAGCACAGTCCTAACTTGTCTTTTCTCACTTCTAGATTTGAATATCAAGTCATCTGGGTCTGGCTGTGTAAAAGTCCAAAATATTGAGTGTGATCATTGCGAAATCCAAACCGACCAGGGCAGTAGCATCTTACAATCTGTTAAGGTATACATATTTTTCTAATTTTGTTTCAATATTTTTTAAAAAATGAACTATATGCTGTAGTTATTATCAAACAAAAGAAATTATTCTGTTTTTCAGAATGTAATCATTTATTCAACTCAGAAATTCCTTGCAAAAAATTTGCCTTGAAATTACTTGTTTTGAAAGTATAGGTTGCAGCGACGATGAGGGTTTCACCTCGTATTTCTTTTAGATTTTATTTCAGAGTATACAGTGAAATGAATAGCACATTCTTAGTATTTTAAGATCACACTAAAGAAATTTTAGTTTTCATGAGTGATTTTCTTCTGTTTATTGAAGACTAAGGAAAAGTATTTTAACACTGTAAGTGTGCTTAAAATACTAAGTTACCTTCTCACATTTTAAATGTACCAATTAGCTCATTACTTAAGGTTTAGGGAGCTACTTGTACAAAACAACACATGATATCGTCTCATTATACATTTCATGTTTTTATATTCAGTTTTCTTAAAATTAAGTTTGTCTCATGTATAAATGACTTGAGATACAGTTTTGATGGGTTCTTGCTTATCATCACTCCCAGTACATTTTGCAGTTGCATAGCCAAAAGATAATAATTTTGTGAACTTCAATAGCGTGTAATTTTGTTGAGAAGTCGGTAATCTTTTCTTTATAGTACAAAACACTTTCATTTGGAGATTTACAAGCACTGACTAGGATGGTTAATTTGATGCCTTTATAATTTCTGTATCATTTGTCTTCTTTCATTCACTTTGACTACCTGCCTTTGGTATCTGTCCATATATCACCATTTTTTTTTAACTTCTATTTAGTAAATATAAATTTCCAAATTACAGTTTATGGATTACAATGGCTTCCCCCCCCTAACTTCCCTCCCACCCACAACCCTCCCCTCTTCTGCTCCCTCTCCCATTCCATTCACATCAAGATTCATTTTCAATTATCTTTATATACAGAAGATCAATTTAGTATACATATATCCACCATTTCAAATACATTCAGTCACAACATCCTAAAGAGTTGAGAATACTGTTACATGTCCTTTTAGCAAAACAGGTTGGCTCAGGTGGTTGTCATAAAAGATTATACAATGAAGTCTTCATGTTGGATGACCAATTGACTGAGAATACTATAGTTCTTTTTTGCCCTTAAAAACATACTGTTCCACATTGACACTCAAGTTTTCAGGAAATTCATGTAGCCTGCTGTCCTTGAGATCTCCAATTTCACAGAATTAGAATCTGCTGTTGCCACCATCTCTTTGCATTCATCTTTTGATTCCTCTGACAATTCTGAAAGATCTTTGTCAGTTTTCTTCTGTTTTGCCATTATGCACATAAAAATAAAAAACAGGTTCTCAGCCCTAGCACTACTGACATTCTAGGCCAGATAATTCTTTCATGGGGTGGGGGGGCTGTGCTCAGTAGCGTTGAGTAGTTTTAGCACCATATCTGGCCCCTTCCATCAAGATGCCAGTTGTGCATGCCTTAGTTGTGACAAGGAAATATGTCTCCAGCCACCACCACATGTGCTGTGGGGGAATCAAATCACCTGCAGTCGCAAACCACTGTTCTAGGCAACTCCGTCATTCTTTTGTTTGTTTGCTTTTTTAAAATAAGTATTTATTTATTTATAACTTGTAACTCAATATTTTTGAACCTTAAACTGCTTGGAAAATCTGATGATTGTCCATTTAGAAAAAAATATACTTGTAAATATTACAGTTGTATAAGTTTCACAGAGTCTTTAGAAATTCATATAAGCTTGGTGCTGGCGTTGTGGTGTACCAGGTGGAGGCACGACCTGCAATGCTGCCATCCCATATGGGTGCTGGTTAATGTCCTGGTTGTTATACTTCCAATCCAGCTCCCTGCTAATGGCCTGAGAAAGCAGTGAAAGATGGCCCAAGGGGTTGGATCTTTTCCACTCACATGGGAAACCCGGAAGGAGGTCCTGACTCCTGGCTTTGGCCTGTGCCTGCCCTGGCTGTTGTGGCCACTGAGGGGGTGAACCAGCAGATGGAAGTTCTCCGTCACTCCCTCTCATTCTGTAATTCTCCCTTTCAAATAAACAAGTAATTAAAAAAGAAAAAAAGAAACTTATATAAGCTTGATTAAGATCTCTTGATTTAAAACAGCAGTTGCTTTGGAAGCAGTCTTTCGTAAAGTTCATTATTTGCCTGACAAAGAGTATAAGAGTATTAACTATAATTTGACATCAGACTCGTATCTCTATAGACATGAAGGAGTTAACCTTAAGAAGGATTCATTTTGCTTTTTCACTAAGTTTTTGAAACAGATTCCATGACTGCTTTATCTAAGGTTTTCTATATTTCCACCTAAGTGAAACAACCAGGAGCTACATGGTTGTTCTGAATTTTTTATCTTCCATCTTTAGACATTTCTTTGCAGTTGTTAGTCATGATGGTGATGAATTTGCTTTTGTTACTTTTCATCCTCTGCAGCTCCTGCTGTTTATCTAGTGTTCTTTATCATATAGCAAAACTGACGGCATATGCAGTAGTTAATGGAAAGTAAATGATTATTTTTAAGATTTATCTAATTATAAGAGTTACACAGAGAGAGGAAGGGAGAGAGAGAGAGAGAGATCTTTCATCCGCTGGTTCACTCCCCAAATGGCCATATCAGCCAGGGCTGGGCCAGGACAAAGCCAGGAGCCAGGAGCCTCATCTGGATCTCCCACGTGGGTGCAGATGCCCAAGTACTTGGGCCAGCCTCTGCTGCTTACCAGGTGCATTAGCAGAGAGCTAGAGCAGAAGCAGAGCAGCTGACACACGAACCAGCGTCTATATGGGATGCCAGTGTCGAAGGCGGCAGCTCTACCCTCTACTCCACAACACCAGCCCCAAACTACTCTTCAAAGTAGCTCATGGACAATGAGTTTATTTTTCACTTGTGTTCTGGTGTGTGAGGAGCTCTTTTCCAAGCGGTGACTCCCGGCTCCTTCCATCTTCGGCTCTGCCTCTCTTAAGCCTTGTGGTCTGCACCCATGTGCTGGAAGGGGGCAGGCATTGGGAAAGCCCATGGGTTCTTCTAAAAGCAACATCCAGGCAATGACACTAGTGTTCCACTTACATTCCATCAGTAAGAACCCAAGAGCTACAGGAAGCTGGAAAATGTGGTGTTTGTTATGGGCCCATCTACCCATCTGGGCCAGCAGCAGTGTCTGCTCACAATTGCCAAATGTAAAATCAAGCCGTGCACACATGTATCTTTTTGTCGCAGGAGGAGGCTGACGGGCCTGTGACTTCTGTAGTATTTGTGCCTGGAGACATATTCCCTTAGTTCCTGCGTCTGGGCTGTGCTGCGCCTGGACACTGGGCTGTTACTCTGTCATCTGTCCTCCTTCAGACCCCTCCAGCCTTGTGAGCGCGGGCTTTGGAATCCCACAGAGCTTAATCCTAACTGTTAGTTTAGATTTGGTAGTTTTCTAAGTGTTGTTGTTAATGATGATGTTAACAATGATGATGAATAGTGACAATTATTAATGCTATCATCCTTAAGTGTCACTAGCTGGTCACAGTGATATTTGATTTTCAATCCCTTCATTATTGAAGCTACCGGAAACACGTGTGTTTGCTTTCTCACTGAGCCAGGTGGCATATTAATCTCTTTAGCAGCAGCTGTCATCCCTTTCCTGTTGATGTCATTACTCTAACCCAGGAGTTTCTGCTTTACTCCTGACTCTTCCTGTACTGCTCTATTATTGTTCAAAATGAAACAGTGGAAGTGTTTCCTGAGCAGAAGTCAAACTTACTCTCACTTCTTCTCTATATGTATTTCTGTCTTTATCTTTCAGAGTCAAAAATTACATGTCCAAACAAAAGGAGGCAAAGTGATGTGTCTGGGAACCGTCTACGGGAATATAAATATTCATACGTCAGATAAAAGTGTAAGATTGAAACTTTCTTTAGATATTGCAATTTTACTTTCAGTTGGCTTCTGCAGTGGGCAGGTTCTAGAGAATTTGTTGAACGAATTTGCCTTTTTAATATATTTTTATTCATTAGCAAGCTCAGATTTGGAATTGAGATGATTAGATATTATATAATTTAAATTTTAGTTTGTGGTTGAATACCTTTGACAGTTATTTAGTTCCATATCTAAAATCTATTAAAACTTAAATAATAGTTAATTCTGAGGAGGTTTTTATTTTTATGATTATAGATTAAAATAGCTCATTAAATAAAACCACCAGTATCGGGGTTAGGCATTTAAGTGTTAGGTTTACTTAAATATTTGCCAAGCCCGTTTAGTTTAGCTTGGCCAAATATATGGAGAAGTTTAAAAACTCAGCTTTCTTTAGTATTCTCCACAAGATGGCACCATTAGATAGCTTCACTGTTCTCCAAAAGCTTTCTCGATTTTGCATTGTTACAGGAAGATAGTTTATATTTTTGAATCAACTTCTTTTTTGCACTCTGTAATTTAGCATAGTATTCAGGGTAAAGGTATACTTCTTGGTATATAAACTGTCAGGTTTTTTTAAAAATAATTTTTTATTAAAAAATAATTTTAAAACAACTTGTTTATTTGAGAGACAGAAACAGACAGGGAGAGAGCTCCCATCTGCTAGGTTACTTCCTTAGGGCCTGCAATGGCTGAGGCTGGGCTTAGGTGAAGCTGGGAGCTGGGAACTTAATCAGGAGAAAATGAACTGCTTGAGTCACCACCTCCTCCTGCCTCCTTGGGTCTACACTGGTGGGGAGCTGGAATCTGGAGTTGGAGCCAAATATCAAACCTACACTCTCCAATGTGGGATGTGGCTGTTTTAACCACTGGGCCAAATACCCAGTCCAAATATCAGTTTTTAAAATGTGATCAATAGGGCCCGGCGCTGTGGTGTGATATGTTAGGCCTCCACCTGCGGTGCCAGTATTCCATATGGGCACTGGCTCGTGTCCCGGCTGCTTCTCTTCTGATCCAGCTCTTTGCTGATGACCTGAGAAAGCAGTGAAAGATAGCCAAAGTGCATGGGCCCCTGCACCCATGTGAGAGACCTAGAGGAAGCTCCTGGATCCTGGCTTTGCATCAGCTCAGCTCCAGCCTTGTGGCTATTTGGAGAGTGAAAGACCTTACTTCCCAAAGTAAGATGGAAGTGGATGGAAGACCTTATTCTCTGTTTCTCCCTCTCTCTGTAGCTCTACCTCTCAAATTAATAAATAAATATTAAAAAAATAAAAATGTGAACAATAGTGTTTTAAGTCTTTGAGCAAAATCTTATTTTATGCTTACACAATTTGCAGATGTCTTTTAAGTTTGTAAAATTCTGTAGTCAGCTTTATCCTCAGATAATTAAGGAGATACCATTGTCATATCTTTTATTTATTTTTTTTAAGATTTATTTATTTATTTGAAAGGTAGAGTTACACAGAGAGAGAGCTAGAGAAAGAGAGAGATCATCCTTCTGCTGCTTCACACCCAACGTGGGCATAACAGTGCCAGGAGCCAGGAACTCCATCCTGGTCTTCCACGTGGGTAGCGGGGCCCGAACATTTCAGCCATCTTCCGCTGCCTTCCTAGGTGCAGTAGCAGGGAGCTGGATGAGAGGTAGAGCAGCCAGAACTGAAACTGGCACTCATGAGATGCCAGCATCACAGGTGCCAGCTTAACCTGCTGTGCCCCACACTGTATCCCGTGCCTTGTAGATAGGTTTCTGCTGGCATAATTAAGCAAGGTATGTTATAACACTAATTGTTTCTACTGTCACCATTTTGTTTTTCATCACCTTTGTCTTTTTTTTTTTTTTTTTTTTTTTTTTTTTGACAGGCAGAGTGGACAGTGAGAGAGAGAGACAGAGAGAAAGGTCTTCCTTTGCCGTTGGTTCACCCTCCAATGGCCGCCGCGGCTGGCGCGCTGTGGCCGGCGCACCGCGCTGATCCGATGGCAGGAGCCAGGAGCCAGGTGCTTTTCCTGGTCTCCCATGGGGTGCAGGGCCCAAGCACCTGGGCCATCCTCCACTGCACTCCCTGGCCACAGCAGAGAGCTGGCCTGGAAGAGGGGCAACCGGGACAGAATCCGGCACCCCGACCGGGACTAGAACCCGGTGTGCCGGCGCCGCTAGGCGGAGGATTAGCCTAGTGAGCCGCGGCGCCGGCCTTTCACCTTTGTCTTAAAACCTGTGGGAAGCTCAGGGCTAGCACTGTGGCATACTGGGTAATTTGCTGCTTGTGATGCAGCCCATGTGGATGCTGGTTCATGTCTCAGCTATACCACTTCTGATCCAGATCTCTGCTAATGGCCTGGGAAAATCAGCAGTAGATGGCCTCTGTGTTTGGGCCCCAGCTACCCATGGGAGACTCAGATGAAGCTCGTGGCTCCTGGCTTAAGCCTGGCCCAGCCCGGGCCATTGCAGCTATCTGGGGAGTGAATCAGCAAATGGAAGCTTTCTTTATTTTTGTGTTGCTTCCTCTCTCTCTGTAACTCTGACTTTCAAATAAGTAAACAAATCTTTAAAAAAAAAAAAAAAAGAACTTGTTGTAGGCTCTTTAAACCAATATTTAAATTTGTCCTTTAAATTAAACCAGAGAAGTGTTTAAAGACACTGTGTAGCCTCTTAGGGCAGCCCATTTAAGATAGCATTGAGTTTTACCTCTCAGATTGCTGTGGTCCCAGAGCTGCAGGAGAGAAACTGGGCAACTCTGCACCTCTTTCAAACTCTGTCCTTTCATGCTAACATTATCTGAAATGATCTAAGTAACCAGGATATCACGGATGTGTGTTCAAATATAAGTATCAAAGATTTTAAAACACCTCTTAATTATTTGATACACTGAATGTTTTAGCCACTGTTTTGCACTCGTTATTATGTATATATGTATTTATTTTAACTTTCATGGTTTACTGCATAGTTAGTTATTCCTACTTCCTATTATACTATTTTGTTTCTTGCCTGATTGGGTTTTGTGATATATTAAAGAATCGGTCTATATGTTTTTTTCTATTTGTGATATATATTTTCACAAATATACATATATATATATAGTTAATTTTTAAAGCACATCTCTAAGTTAGTGATTTTTTAAACCCATAAAAGATGTTGCCTGTTCATATACAGCTTTCATAAACACATGCTTTGGGTATTTGAGAGGCAGCCTGGTGAGCTGAAGAACACAGAATCACGCCGTACTACTGCTGTTTGAATCCTGGCTTTACCATTTCCTGGGCTATATAACTTCAGACAAGTCACTTAACTTCTGTGGGCCTCAGTTTTCTGAAAATTAGGGTAATAGTAATGGACTTAGAGAGTTCCGTGAGGGTTAGATGAGCTAATAAAATACTTACAGAATGGCTGGCACGTGACTGCCTCTGCTGCGGCTGCTGCTGACAAAGGTAAAGCGATCACAGGAGGGGAGCATGGCCACTCCTAGATCTGCCAACCAATTACCCAAGACGCAGTTTCAGTTAAAAAAAAAATGCATTTGAAAGGCAGAAAGACGGCTGGTAAGAGATTTCCCATCTACTGATTCATTTCCCAAATGCCCACAGTAGCTGGGGCTGGGCCAGGCCAAAGCCAGGAGCTGGAAACCTAACCCAGGCCTCCCAGGATCCAAGTACTTGAGTCATCACCTGCTGCCTCCCAGAGTGCCCATAGCAGGAAGCTGGAGTAGAGCCCGCCACTCCCACCTAGGATTCAGGCCTGCCAAGTGCTAACTGCTGCTCCAGGTGCCCAGCCGAGACTGCTTCGTTACTCAGAAAGCAGGGACGGCAGTATTTGCTTTGCTTACTCAACAAGATGATCCAATGTGCACTCTAAGCCATAACATTTTTATTTATGCGACTTTTAAGTTTTAGTATTCTTTTTTTTTTTAAGATTTATTTATTTATTTGAAAGAGTTACACAGAGAGAGGAGAGGCAGAGAGAGAGAGAGAGAGAAAGAGGTCCTCCATCTGCTGGTTCACTCCCCAATTGGAGCTGAGCTAATCCGAAGCCAGGAGCCAGGAGCTTCTTCCAGGTCTCCCATGTGGGTGCAGGGGCCCAAGCAATTGAGTCACCTTCTATTGCTTTCCCAGGCCATAGCAGAGATCTGGATCAGAAGTGGAACAGCCAGAACTAGAACCAGTGCCCATATGGGATGCCAGCGCTTCAGGCCAGGGCTTTAATCTGCTGTGCCACAGCGCCAGCCCCATATTCTCACTAATCAAAATACAGATAAAATATCCATATTTGACAAATTTCTTGAAACTAAATTTAATGTAAAAAATCCTATGAATCCATAATTAGCTTAAAAGAAACTGTAGTAGAAGTGAGTGAATGGGGGCTGGTGCTGTGGCATAGTGAGTAAAGCTGCCACCTGCAGTGCCAGCATTGCATATAGGCAGTGCTTAAGTTCCTGGCTGCTCCACTTCCAATCCAGCTCTCTGCTATGGCCTGGAAAAACAGTGGAAGATGGCCCAAGTCCTTGGGCCCCTGCATCTGCATGGGAGACCTGGAAGAAGCTCGTGGCTCCTGGCTTTGGGTCAGCACAGCTCTGTCCTTTTTGGCCATTTGGGGAGTGAACCAGCAGATGGAAGACTGTCTCTCTCTCTCTCTCTCTCCCTCTCTCTGCCTCTCTGCCTCTGCCTCTAACTCTTCCTCTTTATAATTCTGCCTTTCAAATAAATAAATCTTAAAAAAACAAAGAAGTGAGTGACTGGATATTGTGTACCTAATAAAAATCCATTAGCAAAGAAAGTTGCATATTTGAAATGCAAAGGGAAGGTAACTCATTTACTTCCTCTAAGAACTTCTGGATACTTATTTTTATTTGTCTTCTAATATTTTCAGACTCTTGAAACTCCATTCTTATTAGGGAACCTTTGGAACTTGTAAGAGTTTTGGAAGAACAAGATAGGAGTGGATGACACTAATGTCGGTGTGCTGAAAAACAGCTTTGCTGTTTAATTCATTTTTTTAAAGGAATTATTTATTTGAAAGGCAGAGCTACATAGAGGTAGAAAAAGAGAAAGAGAGAGAGAGAGAGAGAGAGAAACTCTTCCATCCACTGGTTTACTCCCTAAATGGCTGCAACAGCTGAAGCTGGGCCAATTCAAAGCCAGGAACCAGGAGCTTCTTCTGGGTCTTCCACATGGGTGCAGGGGCCCAACGACTTGGGCCATTTTCTGCTTTCCCAGGCCATTAGCAGAGAGTTGGATTGGAAGTGGAACAGCTGGGACTTGAACCAGTGCTCATATGGGATGCCAACACAGCAGGTGGCAGAGTTAGAGAGAGATCCTCCATCGGCTGGTTCACTCCCCAAATGGCCTCAATGGCCGGGGCTGGGCCAGGCTGAAGCCAGCAGTTTGGAACTCCATTGGGTCTCACATGGTTGGCAGGGGCCCATCTTCTGCTGCTTTTCCAAGCTTATTGGCAGAAAGCTGGATCAAACCACTACTCTAATATGGGATGCTGGCTTAATCCACTGTGCCACAACAACTCAATGTTTTTTTATTTATTTACATTCATATACCTTTTATTACAGTATGTGTCCATAACCATTCTATTTTTTGTTATTGTTAAGCTCTTACTGTGCCTAGTATATAAATGAAACTTTATCATAGATACATACATACAGGAAAAAAAATGCTGTTTCTTTAAACATCCCAATTTACTACTTAACTTTGTCCTGAGTAAAACTGTGGTAAGGCTTCCTGCTGATTCAGTTTTATATCAACCATTTGATATCAATATTCACTTTATGTTTATAAAACAGTTACTTAAAATACTCTAAAGATGATTTAGACCCTTAACTAGATAACGTTTTACACTATTAAGTTTAGTGATAAATAAAAAAATTCCCTTCTTTTTGTTCAGTGGAAAGCTACTACCTTATTTGTTTATTTGAGACACAGAGAGAGCACTCATATCCTCTAAGTGCCCACAAGTGCCAAGGGTTGGCTAAGCCAATGATGGAAGCCGGAAGTCTGGAACTCAGTCCAGGTCTCCCACACCAGTGGCAGGGATCCAAGTATATCACTGCTTCCCAGGGTCTGTACTAGCAGGAAGCTGGAGTCAGGAGCCAGAGCTGGGCATCAAACCCAGTGTCTTAACCACTAGGCCAAACACCTGCCTGTTACTACTTGTTTAGACGTAAAGTGGAAAAGTTCTAGAAATAATAACTGTGTTAACATGCTGAAGGAGGAAAATCATGGTAGCTCAACATAATCTAATAAATTATGTGCTCAAATTCAGAACCATTAGTTATTTAAATAGCAGCACCAATAAAAGAAATATGCAGTAGAAGGGAACTTCCTTTATCTGTAAAAGATTTCTGAACAATATCTGTAGTGAACATGCTGGGACTCCTACATTCCCTATTGGAGTGCCTGGGTTCAAGTCCTGGCTGCATTCACAATTCTAGCTCCCTGCTAATGCAAGCCTAGGGAGTAGCAGGTGATGGTTGGATTGCTTGCACCCCTGCCACCCACATGGGAGACCTAGATTGAGTTCCTGACTCCTGGCTTCAGCCGTAGCAACTTGGGACATCTGGGGAGTCAGCAAATGGGAGCTCTGTCTGTCTTTTTCTTTGTCTGCCCCCTGCCTCATTTCTCTGCCTCTCAAATACATACATATATATATATATATATAGTCAGAGAGAATGCTTACATTTCATCATTATAAGTATATAATGATATATAATGATGAAATGTAAGCATTCCCTCTGACAACAGGAATAAGACAGGAGTGCTTGCTATCCCACAGTTTGTATTAGCTCCAATCCATCATTGAATTGGAGGCCTGAGCCCTATGGTAAGGTAGGAAAAAGAAAGAAAGGAAAAAAACAACACTCAGGAAAAACAGCACTGAAACAAAGATTGGAAGGGAGGGAATGAGCTACTCTTGAAGACAATGTAAGTACATGCTTAGAAATTTTTAAAAAAAAACATATAAATGGTGCAGGCATTTAGACCCGCAGTTAAGATTCCATTTAAGATGCCCATGACCTGTATTAGAGTATCTGGATTCTATACCTGGCTCTGGCTTCCAACTCCAGCTTCCTCTCAGTGCAAACCCTGGGAGGCAGGGGTGATGGCTCAAGTGAATAGGTCCCTGGATTGAGTTTTTCCCTCCTGGCGTCAGTCCAGCCCAGTCCTGGCCATTGCAGGCCATGGGGCAGTGAACCCACAAATGGAAATACATGTACACTCCACTTTCTCGCTCTCCCTCTCTGTATCTCAATGCCTTTCCAGAGAAAAGAAGAAGAAAAAAAGAAAGAAAATGTAAAAATATAGGTAAATTATCAGAATTAGTGAGTTTAGTGAGTTTGTGCATTTAAGTTCAGACAAAAAGGTCAATTAAGATCAAATGAAGCTGGCGCCGTGGCTCAATAGGCTAATCCTCTGCCTAGTGGTGCCAGCACACCGGGTTCTAGTCCCGGTCAGGGCGCCGGATTCTGTCCCAGTTGCCCCTCTTCCAGGCCAGCTCTCTGCTGTGGCCAGGGAGTGCAGTGGAGGATGGCCCAAGTCCTTGGGCCCTGCACCCCACCGGAGACCAGGATAAGCACCTGGCTCCTGGCTTCGGATCAGCGCGGTGTCCTGGGGCCGCAGCGCACCAGCCGTGGCGGCCATTGGAGGGTGAACCAATGGCAAAGGAAGACCTTTCTCTCTCTCTCTCTCTCTCTCTCTCTCTCACTGTCCACTCTGCCTGTAAAAAAAAAAAAAAAAAAATTTTTAAATCCTTTGTTGATAGCACTTAAAATACCTAGTAGGGATAAATCTAAGGCAAGATGATGAAGAATTTTATATAGAAATTACAGAACATGATTAAGAGATCTTAAAGAAGACCTAAGTAAATAGGTGTGGTGGTACTATTCCACATTCTACATAATTTTGTCATCTGGGGAAGCCATAGGTTGTCAGTGTGGTAGGTTGTCCTACTCTTCGGCTTTTAAGCAGTTTTTGTTTTATTATGAACTGAGTAGAGTCTTTCTCTTCCTAGACTGTGACCGTAGATAAACTGCAGGGAAGTTCTGTGAATATTTCTACTGAAGATGGGTTACTGAAAGCCAAGTATCTCTACACAGAGTCGTCGTTTCTGTCTTCTGCTGCTGGCGATATTGCCTTAGGAAGCATTCATGGTAAGCTGACAAAGGCCTTGTACCTCTCAGACCTTCCATGTCGCATAAACGTTACCAGCTGGCTCTTTCTCTGTAGCTGAAGAAGGATCAGGAAACTGGCCTTCTAAATAATTAATTGCAGACTAGCCATCTTTGAAAAAATATAAAAATAAAGTGACTCATAAACTAATTTAATTTTATTTTGGCAAGTGATTGAAGATTATGCTGTTACACATAAAGTTAATAGTTCTGATTTGTAATGCATTTCCTTCTAACAAGAAATGAACAGCAAGGAAATATATGCTGTAAAAGCAGTGTTATATAAAGATAGGTTCTGAATGGTTGTCTTTATGTTGCGGTAGGAAAGCTAAGAATTAAATTAATGAAACATTTGGGTGGAATCTAATTATGGCAACTCAGTGATCCTAATCGGAGTGAAAATGCTTTAGGTGCATTTGTCATGGCACAGGTCCTCTTAGCTCCCTGTCATTTTCAATTTTCTTTGACTAAATATCCTCAGTGAGTGCCAAAACATGCCTTTTTAGCAAAGTTACTCAGTTAACGTTTGTGTTCTTGAGAGGAATGAGGACAGCATGCTGGTGAGGAGACACAGCAAGGAGTGTGGTGGTGTTCAGCATCACATCACCCAGCCTGCTTCTTAACTTTCCGCAGGGTGGTGATGCAAGTCCAGGAATGTCTTCTGAAACATGTACACACAGAATTAAGAATCGCTTATCCTGGCAGGAAGTACAGGACACACCCATCTGCTACATGCCTTTTGGGTCATTTTCTGGGAAGCGTGATGTGAACTTTTTCTGTGCCTAGTCCACTCATTTCACTTCTATAGTAAAGCTGAATATTGGTACCTGTATACTTTGGCAAACCCCCCAGATTTTTAGCAGTGAGCATAAATTATTAGGTGGTCTCAGAAAGCGTGGTTTCTTTTGGTAGCAAATTGGTAAGTGGTCTTCTACTTTTTAAAAAATGTCTTAAAAATTGAATACTTATATATCTGAAATAATTTTGAGCCTCAATATAATCATTAAGCCTCAACTCTTCTTGTAAGATTAAGGTATTATTTGAGCCCAAAATAGCTTGAGTACATAAATGGATCTGTACCCAGATAAAGCACATGGTTTTGTTACTTACTCATTTATATTTTTTATTTAGTTGTGCATTAAGTAGTTCTGGTAATTTGTAACTCTTGATATTTCAAAAACAACTTTCATAAGCATTGCATTCCTAACTATGTTAATCATAAATAAAAGTACTGAGTAGCATTTAATAGAAAAACAATTGCTTGTCAAGTCAGATGTTGATCAACACCCATAGGAAAAACAGTTCTTTTTTCTGTGGTGCTTTATATCATGTTTGCTGTACACTCATTGATATTTAATTTCTTGTAAGTTTGACAAGAATTGAATTTAGTACAGTTCATTGTTAATTGTGTCTGTGGCAGTAAAGCAGGTGTACTTTTTTGAGGCCGCCCTGAAAGTATTCTAGGTCTTGTGATTAAGTAGCTGAAATAGAAGCAGATTGTTAGAGATAAGAGAGTTTACTTCTTAGCTTTTGTGAAACTTTGTAATATTTGCTGATCTTTCATATGAAGTCGGATACATTCCTGTAGGTGATTTAAACCTGGACTCTTAGGGTCAGCCCTGTCAGATAACATGTTAAGCCACCACCTACAGTGCTGGCAACTCATATGGGTGCTGGTTCAAGACCCGGCTGCACCACTTCCAATCCAGTTCCCTTCTAATGTGCCTAAGAAAGCAGTGGAAAATAGGCCAAGTGCTTGGGTCCCTGCATCCAAGTGGGAGACTGGAATGAAACTCCTGACTCCTGGCTTCGGCCTGGCTCAACCCTGGCTGTTGCAGCCATCCAGGGTATGAACCAGTGGATGGAAGATCAGTCTCTCTCTCTCTTTCTGTCTCTGCCTCTCTGTAACTCTGAGATGGAAGTCTGAGTATAGCATATGTATGAGAGAAGCCTCTTGGGACCAAGGCCAGCTGAAGGAAGGTAGCCCAACTTCCATGGGACAAGTTGGACTGTGATAGAGTTTCAACAGCTCTAAGGCTGTGCTCTGAAACTAGGATGGTCTCTCAGTCATCTCATGCTGGGGTGAGGAAAGCTGGACTTTTATGTCCCTAGTTGTAGATGGATGCTGCCCCAGGAAGCGGGATGAACTCGGGCTCTCTTCAGCTAAGGCAATTGCCAAAGGGCTAACATCTGAGGACCGTGTGCTAGCAGTGTCCCCAACAGCTAGGAAAATAGCCCTTCAGTTAGGAAACTGGGTCTGATGATGGATCACAGAATCCACTACAGATGTATGTATTCATTCATTCAACATATTGATTGACAGCCTGCTGTGTGCTAGATTTTCAGGCAGCAATGGGTTCAAAGCTGGACAGGACGTGATACCTATCCTTAAATAACTCGGGTTAGTGAAAAGATTGCTTGACCTTTCTTCCTTATTTTCTGAGCCACTACCTTTCTCATTGGGAGGCTACCTCCCTCCGTATCTGAAGTGCTGCCATTTTTAAGCCCACCCTAATGCAATGCACCCTTGCCTGTTTCTCACAGCTCCTTCAGTAAAACTTGCATGGCAGTAGGAAGGAATAGTAGGGAAAACTTGACTAAGTTGCAACTGCAGGGAAGCCCCCGTGTTGTTCAGCCCTACTGTCTCCATCCAGTCCATGGCTCTTACTCTGCTTTGGGTTTTTCAGTAAATATGAGAGAGAAATAACAAAGGACACACCTCTGCATTCCTTAGTCACCTTCCAGTGCTTTGGCAGTTTTTCAGATGTGCCTTCTGACAGGCCTAAGTTTCTTGCCGTACTCTCCCGTGTCACTTCTTTTTTTTTATTTTTTATTTTTTTTTTTAATTTTTTGACAGGCAGAGTGGACAGTGAGAGAGAGAGACAGAGAGAAAGGTCTTCCTTTGCCGTTGGTTCACCCTCCAATGGCCACCGCGGCCGGTGCGCTGCGGCCAGCGCCCCGCGCTGATCCGATGGCAGGAGCCAGGTGCTTATCCTGGTCTCCCATGGGGTGCAGGGCCCAAGGACTTGGGCCATCCTCCACTGCACTCCCTGGCCACAGCAGAGAGCTGGCCTGGAAGAGGGGCAACCGGGACAGAATCCGGTGCCCCGACCGGGACTAGAACCCGGTGTGCTGGTGCCGCAAGGTGGAGGATTAGCCTAGTGAGCCGGGGCGCCAGCCTCTCCCGTGTCACTTCTATCTCCATCCTTTTAGAGTTTGGGGTTTTAGGGTGGGATAGGTATAGAAGGGCAAGTAATAGTTCAGCTCCATATCCTGGTAGCCTAGAGGCATGCCTTGTGAAAGAAAGTCCTTGTGTTCTCACTCCCGGGATTTTGGTTGGTAGTGAAGTCTCCCAAGACCTTCCCAAATTCATAGGTCAGTGAATTCTTTGTTAGGTACATATTTTGGTTGTATTTAAACCAACTGGCTTGGGAATCTTAAGGCTTGTTTTTACAGGAAAATATGTTAGTACTTCTAAACATCTGACTTACTGAAAACAAACTTTGAGAATCTATGCATTCTAAGACCTGCATTTATTTAGTTTGGCTTCTTTTTTCTTAAGTGAGGCTTAAGACCTGATTTTTTTTTTCCAGGTAGAGCTAAAAAATATCCAACATACAGTGTTGTAAAAACTCATTTTTACACAAATGTGATACAATGATTGTCTTTGTAGTGAATGTTACTGATTGTATGTATTTTTAGTCCTTGTGCTAGTAGGTAGGCGGGAGATTGTGTGATAGCAAATGTGTAATGACTGAATTGAGAGTATACAGGCACTGAAAGATTGGTGGAAATGGAATTAAAAGATAAGTTTGTTTGGGTGCAAAACAAATGTGGTGTATACAAAGGACCTCCAAAATATTCATTTCTTTTTTTTGTGCTGTTTTAACCATAATCATAGTTCTTTTAGTGAAGAAATATAAACCAATGTTTATCTTTAATTTGATTGCTCCTTTTTTTCACCACCCTGACCATGCTAGAATGAAGGGTTGCAAGATAGGAAAAACTGTGTATTTGTCAAATACTAGAATTTCTGGAAAAATCATGTAACTTGAGAGTAGTGTGAGCATATGTAGTTATTAGAGGACAATATTACATCCATTTTATTGGAAAAAGCTTTCACTAAAATCTGCTCCTCCTAAAATAGTTGAATTGTTTGTTATTTTAAGTGATTGAAGATGAAATAGGTGAAAGTACAATATAGAAAATTTTGCTAATATTGTCCATTTTATTGAATTGTATACTTTTAAATGCTCTACCTCATTTCACAAAATATTTGATGCAAGAGATCCAGTTTGTATATTCTGATGACTTTGAAATATTTTTGTTTAAGTTAATTTTTGTGTGACTTGAAAATATATACTTTTTTTTACTGCTTTATTTAATGTTAATAAAAAATAATTTGAAATATTCTTCTAACCATATTTACTAATATTCTGTTTCTATAGTTTTTTGTTCCTTGTGCTTTGACCATACAGAAGACCAGCATTTTTTTTTTTTAATTTTGACAGGCAGAGTGGACAGTGAGAGAGAAAGAGACAGAGAGAAAGGTCTTCCTTTTTTTCCCATTGGTTCACCCCCTCAATGGCTGCTGCAGCTGGCACTCTGCGACCAGTGCACCGCGCTGATCCGAAGCCAGGAGCCAGGTGCTTCTCCTGGTCTCCCATGCGAGTGCAGGGCCCAACGACTTGGGCCATCCCCCACTGCATTCCCAGGCCACAGCAGAGAGCTGGACTGGAAGAGGGGCAACTGGGACAGAATCTGACACCCCGACTGGGACTAGAACCTGGGGTGCCAGCACTACAGGCAGAGGATTAGACTATTGAGCCACAGCGCCGGCCAAGACCAGCATTTAAGGGGGATGTTGTCTCATCTATAGGTCTCACTATTAAATAGATTAATTCTTGTTCTTTATGATTCTACAACTTCTGTGTTTTAGTTTTGAGGGTCAGTATTTTCTTGAGACCTCCTGACTTTCATCACAAGCATTTATGATTGACTTTTTGCGAAAGGCTATATTTTTATTAAAGACTAGTACACTTTTACTGAGTTTATGAAAGACTAGGATAATCCAATAAGGTTCCATTGCCTTCCTGAGTAGATAATTGGATTTACTAGCTAAATGACTGACCAGAAAGCTATACCATAGTTCTTTAGTAATAATTAAAGTTACAAATAGCAGAGGTCTGCTCCATCTTTAAGTGTTCAGGAGGTAGAAGCAATAAAGAGAATTCTGAATATGAGCGTGCTCACTGCCTCAAACTAGATCAACCCTCTGAAAATATCATCTTCTTATACTGTTACCCTTCTTGAAATTCTTCACAGGCTCCTGCAGTATAAGGCATGCAATAGACCAGCACTCCATGGTTCTATCATAGTTTGCTGTTTACTTACTTTTCCAAACCCTTCCATTTGTTCAAAAACAAACAGTCTTTACTGCATACAGGGCACTGTGCCAGGCTCTCCAGGTATGGAGATAAATCAGACAGGCATGATTCCTGTCCTAATAGGCTTGCCGAATTGCTTCAGCTTCCCTGAACCACATGACTTAAATACACTGTGTGTAGTTTGGTCTTTTACCTTTGTTTTGTGATTCTTTTTCCTCAAACATCCTCTGAAACTCTTTAGCATATTCAAATTTTACTCATGTTTCAAATCTCAAGCTCAAGTGATACCTTCTGTATGACTATTTCCCTCCATATCAGGTCATTTTGATCTCTTTCCTCTGAACAGCTATGGTGCCTAATTCATGCTGTTCACTTAGGATGTTAGCTTATAATCATTCATACATAAAGTTTTTTTTAATTATTTATTTGACAGGTAGAGTTTACAGACAGTGAGAGAGAGAGACAGAGAGAAAGGTCTTCCTTCCGTTGGTTCACCCCCCAAATGGCCACTTCAGCCGGAGCTACGCTGATCTAAAGCCAGGAGCCAGGTGCTTCCTCCTGGTCTCCCATGTGGGTGCAGGGCCCAAGGACCTGGGCCATCCTCCACTGCACTCCCAGGCCACAGCAGAGAGCTGGACTGGAAGAGGAGCAACCGGGACTAGAACCCGGCACCTATATGGGATGCCAGTGCCACAGGCAGAGGATTAACCAAGTGAGCCACAGCGCCGGTTCCCCATACATAATGATTTAAATTTTCTGTGTGTGCATCCTCCCAGTCACCTTGTAAGGTATTAGATGGCCAGTCTGTCTTCTGGCTCCCCAGTTTTTAACACCCCTTGCATGTGTCTGCTTTGTGTTACAATTATACAATGCCTGTGGTTGAGTACTTCGTGAGTAATGAGGTTTATTTGCCTCACAGTTCTGTTGATGGGAAGCTCCAAATAGCCTGGTGCCGGTGTCCTGGCCAGGGCTTCCTGGCTGCATCACAGTGTGGCAGAGGTAGAAAGGTAAAGAGCATGTGCACAGGGACCAAGCACATGGTTTCATGGCTTCACCTCATTTTATACCAACCCTCACGCATCATGAGAACTAACTGCTGCAAGAACAAACCTACTCAGCAAGACCAGCTGATGAGAGTGGACCCCCCCCCCCCCACAAGCTAACCACCTTCCATGAGGCCCCGCGTCTTAAAGATTCCACCACCTGAACACTGCCACACTGGGAACGCAGCTTCCAGCACATGAACTGTTGGGGCACAAACCACAGCATCCCTTCTGCATGCAAAATACACTGCCTTTCTCCCAGGCTTCCCAGAAGTGTCATCCTAGTATGCATCAGCCAAAACTCCAGACTCTCCATATCAAAGTCAGGTTCAGGTATAGGACAGCCTCCTCAGTATAATCCCTGCCTTAAGTAAAGTTCAAGTGCAGTTCCTCTGAATCTGGAGACTGGTGAACTAAAGTGACATACTAATTTTCCCCTTCCTCCCCTTCTACCAACACACATTCACACAGACACACACATCACCTAACACCATACATGACAGTCTGGGTATAAGACAATGGCTGTAGACTTCCTTGTTCAAAAGAAGGAGAAAGGGAGATGCAAAGGAGTTACTGACCCCTAGGGATTTTGGAATTCGTGTGGGCAAATGTTGCCAGTTCTTTGATTAGATGTCCATGCCCAAGAATAATTCTTTTTTTTTTTTTTTTTTTTGACAGGCAGAGTGGAAAGTGAGAGAGAGAGACAGAGAGAAAGGTCTTCCTTTAGCCGTTGGTTCACCCTCCAATGGCCGCCGCGGCCGGCGCGCTGCAGCCGTCGCGCTGCGCTGATCCGATGGCAGGAGCCAGGAGCCAGGTGCTTTTCCTGGTCTCCCATGGGGTGCAGGGCCCAAGCACCTGGGCCATCCTCCACTGCACTCCCTGGCCACAGCAGAGGGCTGGCCTGGAAGAGGGGCAACCGGGACAGAATCCGGCGCCCCGACCGGGACTAGAACCCGGTGTGCCGGCGCCGCTAGGCGGAGGATTAGCCTAGTGAGCCGCGGCGCCGGCCCCAAGAATAATTCTTGATGTTTCTATGTATTTCCTTCTGAGCTCTTGTTTCCACCCTCTGAGTCATCTTTGCTTTTTAATGAAATATAATATGATTGCAGCTGAGTAGTTCTAGAATTTTGGGTATCTGATGGTCTCACTTTGTACTGCTACCATCCCTTTTGTCCAAGTTCCTGGTGTGTTTGCTCATACAGTTCTCTCAAAAATTATATCAGGGGTGCCAGCGCTGCGGCTCACTTGGCTAATCCTCCGCCTGCGGCGCCGGCACTCCAGGTTCTAGTCCCAGTTGGGGCACCGGATTCTGTCCCAGCTGCTCCTCTTCCAGTCCAGCTCTCTGCTGTGGCCCGGGAAGGCAGTGGAGGATGGCCCAAGTGCTTGGGCCCTGTACCTGCATGGGAGACCAGGAGAAAGCACCTGGCTCCCGGCTTCAGATCAGCGCAGTGCGCCAGCCGCAGCGTGCCGGCCGTAGCAGCCATTGAGGGGTGAACCAATGGAAAAGGAAGACCTTTCTCTCTGTCTCTCTCTCTCTCTCATTGTCTAACTCTGCCTGTCAAACAAACAAACAAACAAACACCTATATCAGGGGGCCAGCGCTGTGGTGCAGCAGGTTAAAGCTCTGGCCTGAAGCGCTGGCATCCCATGTGGCCACCAGTTCTAGTCCCAGCTGCTTCTCTTCCAGTCCAGCTCTCTGCTATGGCAGACCTGGAAGAAGCTCCTGGCTCCTGGCTTCAGATCAGCACAGCTTCAGCTGTTGTGGCCATCTGGGGAGTGAACCAGCAGATGGAATACCTCTCTCTCTCTCTCTCTGTGTCTACCTCTCTCTGTAACTCTTTCAAATAAATAAAATAAATCTTAAAAAAAAAAAAAAAAACTGTATCAGTGCCCTGTGAATCTCCTTGAGGTTTATTCCAGCAGACCAAAGCCAATATCTCAGAATCTCTTCAAACTACAGGCTCCTGTAGAGATGTTGCGATAATATCCTCAAGCCTTCCAGATGGCCTATTTGGTTGAGAGGATTTGTAAGGTATCATCATTGACCTTTCTAGGGTCTTACTAAAAGTCTTCACTGTCACCCATCAGCTTTTCTTTTAGGTCATGTTCTAGCAGTTCCCTAGATTCAAACCATCTGGAAGCCACCTTAAGAGGCTGAGAATTTGCAAAACCATTCAAGCCCAGATCCATTTTTTTTAAATCAGGCCTTTCTTTGGTTTTAGTTTATCATTTTCTTTTTTTTTTTTTTTTTTTTTGACAGGCAGAGTGGACAGTGAGAGAGAGAGACAGAGAGAAAGGTCTTCCTTTTGCCATTGGTTCACCCTCCAATGGCAGCTGCGGCCAGCGCACTGCGGCCGGCACACTGCACTGATCCGATGGCAGGACACATGTGCTTCTCCTGGTCTCCCATGGGGTGCAGGGCCCAAGCACTTGGGCCATCCTCCACTGCATTCCCTGGCCACAGCAGAGAGCTGGCCTGGAAGAGGGGCAACCGGGACAAAATCCGGCGCCCCGACCGGGACTAGAACCTGGTGTGCTGGCGCTGCAAGGCAGAGGATTAGCCTATTGAGCCGTGGCACCGGCCTCATTTTCTTATTTTTAAAATTTAATTATTTGAAAGAGTTGCAGAGTGAGAGAGAAAATCTTCTATCTACTGGTTCACTTCTCAAATGGCAATGATCAGGGCTGGGCCAGGCAGAAGCCAGGATCTAGGAGCTTCATCTGGGTCTCCATGTGGGTTCAAGGGCCCAATCACATGGGCCATATTCCACTGTTTTCCCAGGTACATTTGCAGGGAGCTGAATTGGAAGTGGAGCAGCCGCGACTTGAACTGGTGCCCATATGAGATGCCGGCACTGCAGGTGACAAATTTACTCACTATGACACCGTACCAGCCCCCCAATTTATCTTTTCCTCTCACATTTTACTGTAAAAAAAACAAGGAAGCAGGGGTGGGAGGAGAGCAACAGCCAGCACCTGTAATGCTTTGACTTTGTTGGAACATGTTGTTAGCCAGATAATTCAGTTCATTGGATGCATTTCCTACTTTCCATTTCCAAAGATGATAGCATTGCTAAGTTTCTGCCATAACTTACCATGGTTCCTCCTTCCCTCAGTTTTCAAAAACATTTCCCTCACTTCTTTTGAACCTTCACTCAAAGTCCAGATTTCTGCTCAGAGTCTGTTCCGGGCCATTGAGACTTTCTATAACATGCACAAGTCCTTCCAGCCTCCACCTGCTGCCACATTCCAAAGTGAATCCCACATTGTTAGGCATTTATTATGACAGCACCTCACTTCAAGTATTAGCATATATACTGATTACCTATGCATCCTTAACATCATAAAACACAGCAAATAAAAACAGACCTTTATCATCTTATATTTTGCATGGGCCAGGGCTGTGAATGCAGCTTCACTGAGTCCTCTGCCTAAACATCCCTCACAAGGCTATGATCAAGTTGCCAGCCAGTGCTGTGGGCTCACCGGAACACTGAACCCAGGAAGAATCTGCCTAGCTCTCTCCTCTGGTTGTTGGCAAGATTCAGTTCTGACCCTGCTGGCTGGCGTTCTCTTCCACAGGCAGTTGACGGCATAGCAGCTGGCTTCCAGAAGAGCAAGACAGGACTCGCAAGATAGGAAGCAGAGTTTCTTGGTGACCTAATCTTAGAGGTGATATCCCCATCAGTTTCCTCTGGTTGTCTTTGTTAAAAGCAAATCACTAAGTCCAGCCTGCAAAGGAGGTGCGGAGATTGCACAAGGGCATGAGTGTTGGCGGACAGGGATGGTTGGAAGCTCACTTCGAAGCTATATGATATTTGGCCACTATTTGCATGTGCTGGTGCATACTTACTGGATGTCACAATTGGCTGAGAGTGTATAGGACCCACCAGAGAAATAATATTTGCTTAACACTTTTAACAACATCTTCACAGCCTGGTAACCCACTGAGACTTGAAAGTTAATTTTATGAGACTCTGCACACAGACCAAGTTTTTATCCCTCCACAAATGTACCCTTGTTCATGTACTCACATGAAGTATGATGGAATGTTAGACTTTTAGAGTGGTTTTTTGTTTTCTGTTTTTGGTAATCAGGCACATCTGTCTGTCAGGAAATGAATCAAGTGCCTTTTCCCAGACATTGATACCTTCAGTATTAACAAAACACATGAAATGAGATAAATGAGTTTACTTATCCTGGATTAATCCTGACACTAATATATTTCTTTTACTTTCTTGTATAGTTCTGGAATTATGTTTGAAAATGTAATATTATTGCTTACATTTTTGGTGGAATAAATAGAAGTTCCTGGCTCTAGAATTACTTATACGTACAAACACACATATGAAGAAAAACCCTGCTAATTTTGGCTTTAGGGGAAGATGGCTGGCAACAATGGTTGGACTATTTCATATTTTTCCTGGAAAATGCATTTTTATTGAAAGATGGAAACCTTTGAAGATTTTGCTTTGTTAGTCATACTTCTACATATTCATTATTCTTACCCCAAACTACTATAATGCTTGGCTCAGAAACTACTTTAATCTAACAAACAGACTTGGCAGCTAGCCTCTTAAAAAAGTCATTTTTTCCACACAATCTTTTAGTGTTACTTGGTTCAAAACTTGGCTTTGTGTGGTCTGGTAAATATATTAATGCTTAAGTTAAAATGTGTAGTGAGTACAGTTGAATAATTTTTTTTTCATTTATGGGCTTTGGAAGTATCAATTTTTTCTTCTGTGTTTCCTAGGAAGTACAGTGGTTTGTTTTGTAGTTAGTTATGAAAGCTTAAGGTTTGGAAGTGGAGAAAGATCTCTAAAGCTAAATTTGTGATTGGATTTGTGATACTGAGAAACATTGCCAACAACAATATAAGTGTTACTAAATAACTTGGTGGATGTCCAACCCTGTTTTAGGATTTTATTTCACATCGTTCCTTTCTTGATTATCTCTAATACATAAAATTCTCTTTCCTTTTTCTTTTATAGGTGATATAACATTACAAAGCAAGATGGGTAACATCACTGTAGGTATGTACTAAACTGCTAGCTGGTAAATTTTGCTCATTTTTAAAAAATTGCTGTTTGTGATGCTTTATTCATCTATATAAAGTCTACAGTTTAGCTAATGAACCTGAAAAGATCCTGATATCGAAGTCAAATACAGGTAGATCCAATTTCTGAATATGTCCACTCAAAAATAAAAATGACCTAAGCATGGTGTTAAGACACACTTTAAAATTTCTTGAATTTTTCAAATATCCATATTAACTCTTTGAAAGGAAAGAAAGGTATAAATTATGTCACTGACTTTCACTAGTCAGTCCAGCCTGGGGCTGTGGATAGGCTAGCTGGTAGTGTCCTTGGGTTAGACCGGGCTTGTTATTTGGTTCTGTCCTTTGGTGGGGCTGAAGTTGGATGGAACCACTGGCTAGATTTTGCACTTGGGTAAGTCCACTGTGATTTTTCACGTTAAACCTATCTTACATTCCCAGCGGAAAAAACCCATCTGGCGATGTTGTATTATCATTTTATAAATTGTTGGATTTGGGTTACTATTATTTTTTTTAAGATTTTATTTATTTATTTGAGAGGTAGAGTTACAGACAGTGAGAGGGAAAGACTCATATTGGTTCACTCCCCAATGGCTGCAGTGGTCAGAGCTGTGCCAATCTGAAGCCAGGAGCCAGGAGCCTCCTCTTGGTCTCCCACATGAGTGCAGGGACCTAAGCATTTGGGCCATCTTCCACTGCTTTCCCAGGCCACAGCAGAGAGCTGGACTGGAAGAGGAACAGCCGACACTCAAACCGGTGCCCATATGGGATGCCGGCACTGCAGGCGGAGGATTAACCTACTGTGCCAGGGCGCCGGCCCCTGGGTTACTATTATTTTATCAATGACTTTACATCCCTGCTCATGATAAATATTGATCTGTAGTTTGCTTTTCATTCAGTCCTTCTAGGTTTTGCCATCAAAGTTATGCTGTTTTATAAAATGAGTTGAGAAAGTTTCCCTCCTTTTCTCCCAGTTTGTGTAAGATTGGTGTAATTTCTTCCTTAAATATTTGAAGGAATTCAGCAGAGAAATTTCTATGTGGGAATGTTTTGGATAGTGAATTAAATCATGTTAATGCTATAAATCTATTCATATTTTCTATTTTATTTGGTATCATATTTTGGTTATTGATATTTCCAGGGAGTTTGTCTACTTTATTTATTTTAAAAAATTTGTTTGCACAATGTTTTTCGTAGTAGTGCTTTATGCTTTTATATCTATAGGAGCTATAGTAATTTTGGTACTTATAGTCTATTTTGTCTTGATTAGTGAGATATACTTGATCAGTTTTGTGACTTTTCTGAAGAATTAGCTGTATGCTTTGTTAAGTTTTGGGTTGTTTGATTTCCGATTCTTGGATTTTGGTGCTTATCTTATCATGTCCTTACTTTTATGTACTTTGAGTGAGTTTGTTGTTTTTCTACTTTAAGGTAAAACTTCAGATAACTGACTTTAGACTTCCTTTGTTAACATTAGCATTTAAATTATAATTTATTTAATGATAAGCATTTAAATTATAAGTCATTTAAATTATAAGTTATAAGGAAAACATCTCTCAAATTAATGAAAATAAATATTTCAAGCATATTCTGATCTATTATATTTTCATTATCCTGTATTTAATAAGCTTTTAATATTGCTTGTGATTTATTCTTTGATCCATGAAGGTCTATTGCTTAGTTTTCATATATTTAGGATTTCTCCTACATCTCTAATTTTTGCTGACTGCTGTGTAATTGCATTCTTGTCAGAGAACATACTCTGTGATTTCAGTTGTTTCTTATTGTGACTTATTTTATCATCTCGCTTATGAATGCACATGTGCACTTGAAATAAGAGTTCTATTCTGACTTGTTTTTTAATCTTATTCTGTCAGTTACTGAGAAACGAATTCTGTTAGCATTACATTTAACTTTTCAGTCTCTGTTATTTAGGTATATACATATCTACGATTGTTGTCTTCCTGGTGATTAACCTTTTGTTGTGATGAGATATCCTTCTTCACTCTTAATCTTTGTCTAATCTACTTCATTTGATAATAATGAAGGCGCTCTCTCTCTCTTTGTCTCCTTCTCTATCTCTTTCTTAAGATTTATTTGTTTATTTATTTATTTGAAAGGCAAAATTACAGAGAGAGGGAGAGACAGAAAGAGATCATCTATCTGCTGGTTCACTTTCCAAATAGCTGCTACACTCAGGGTTGGGGTAGGCCAAAGCCAGGAGCCAGGAATTCCATCCAGGTCTCCAATGTGGATGGGAAAGGCCAAAGCACTTGGGCTATCTTCTGCGGCTTCTTTAGATGCATTAACAGGGAGCTGGATTGGAAGTGGAGCAGCCGGGGCTCAAACTAGCGCTCGCAGGGAATGCCAGTGTCACAGAGAGTGGCTTACCCTGCCACACACAATGTCGTCCCCATACTCTCACATTCTGGCATTTAATTTAGTAATAATAAATTCATTCTTGTTTTCTTATACTTAATATTAACATGGTATATCTTTTTTCTGTATATTTAAATCTATTTTATATCTAAAAATATTCTATTATAAAAAACATATGGTTGGTACTTTCAAAAATTCACTTTGAAAATTCTTTTCATTGGAATATGTAATCCATTATAATGTAATATCATTAATGATATGATTAGGTTTGGGTCCACCATTTGTTTGATTTTGTCTCATTTCTTTTTGCTGCTGTTATTTCTCTCTTCCTCCTTTCTTTGCCTCCTTTTGCATTAAGTGAACATATTTTGGAGTTTCATTTTAATCTCTTTTGGCCTTTTAGCTATACTATTTGTATTAATTTTTAGTGAATGTTCTAGTGATTCAGATGGGCTCATTTATCCCTTTTATAGTATAGGCTATCTTCTATCTATTTATAATATAAATCCAGTAATATATTGATATGACTTTTGCTTTAGACTGTCATATATAAAGAATTTGAGAGGAGAAAATAATATCTTTGTTAACCTAGTTGTTTACTATTTCTAGTGCTTTATTTCCTTCTTGAAGACAGGAATTTATAAATAGTATCATTTCCTTAGCATTTCTTATAGTTCAGGTTTGCTGGTGACAATTTGTCTTAGTATTCTTTCTTGAAAATAGTCTTTATTTTACCTCCTTTCTTGCCAGTAGGTATATAATTCTGGGTTAACTTTTCTTTTCTTGTATGAATAAAATATAAGCCAGGTAAAAGGTAAATGGTAAACTAGAAAGATATTTGTTATACACACACAAACACACACACACTCTCATATATGCTTATGTTAGGGGTCTTCACAAAGTTCATGGGGAATGCATATTATGAAAAAGACTATGCATAAATATCCCTGTTTTGATACCAAAATAAACATTAATTCCATTTTGTCACAGACTTTTTGATGTGCCCTCATATATTCACGTTTGTGCGCTGTGTGTATATGGGTGTATGTGAGAGAGAGAGATGAGAAGAGCACAGGACCATGATAAACACTGCTGAGCTCTTGCAGGAGAAACACTTGCCCTGTTGTCCCACTTCATTACTAACCTAAATATATGAGCAGTTGTGACTTAAAATATTGATAATACCCAGTGGTGGTAAGATGATGGTGAAACCCGGAGTCTTAGAAGTTGTTAGTTCAAGCTTGAATTAGTTGAACCATTTTGTAGGGTAGATTGGAGATGTGTACCCATATTGGAAAGGAGGACATCCCTTTGTTCTTGTATTTTCTTTTTTTGAACCTTCTCCTAATCAGATAATCTGGTAAGGATATAAAGAGAAATCACAAAGATACTCATTTCTTTGTTTACCCTAGCAAAAGATGGTGTACCTTTTATTGTTCCCAGTAAGTTAAATATGTATTAGTATATCTTATGGAGTGAAATGTTATTCAGCCTTCAGTAACATAATAATAGCATAGCCCTAGAGTCAGCAAAATAAAAACATATTTATGATAGTCTGTTGAATGAATAAAGCAGAACATAAAATATTATACTATTATTTCTAATCTTGTATGTCCAGAGTGTAGCATTAAATCAGAAAAGGAAGGGAGGACAAGAGAGTGGGAGGGGAACACAGCAAAAAACTGCCCCACACATACAGAAGTCAAAGTTGGCTTGAGATTTGATATGAGTTTCCTCTTTCAAATATTTCTGGAACTGAAACTCACTGATTTGTGAAATTCCATTCTAATTTTTACTGATAACCAGAGAAGTAGATGCTGTATGATTTTTCCAACTTTAATAAATCTTCTGGAGACAACTCAATTACAAACAGAAAAGGCCGGCACTGTGGCATAGCCGGTAAAGCTGCCACCTACAGTGCCAGAATCCCCTATGGGCCCCGGTTCGAGTCTCGGCTGCTCCACTTCTGATCCAGCTCTCTTTTATGGCCTGGGAAAGCAGTGGAAGATGGCCCAGGTCCTTGGGCCCCTGCACCCATGAGGGAGACCTAAAAGAGGCTCCTGGCTTCTGGCTTTGGATCAGTGTAGCTCCAGCCATATTGGCTAGCCGGGGAGTGAACCATTGGATGGAAGACTCTCTCTGCCTCTGCCCCTCCATAACTCTGCCTTTCAAACAAATAAATAAATCCTTAAAAAATAAAAAAAGTAACTTTGCATCTTAAAAAAACTACCAACAGAAAATAGTGAGCACCAGGTCAATGAAAAGTTAGAACTGCCTTGAGATAGCACCTTTCTTTTTCTTTTCTTTTTTTTTTTTTTTCATTTTGTCAGAATCTTACAGCTCTTTCTGCATTACTGAAGCCTTGGAAAAGAGCTGGTGCCAGTAATTTGGGGAAATGTGTTTTTCTTAAATTGAATCAAATTTTTCACGTTTTTGAGGGAAATAAGTCATTTTCTCAAAAAAAAAATGTATTGCTCTTGAGTAGGAGTTAGCAGACTTTGTAAAAAGGCCAGATAGTAGCTATTTTTGGCATATGACCATACAGTCTGTCCAGACCATCTCTCTATTGTAACACAGAAGCAACCACTGACAATAGAGAAACAAATAGGTATGTCTGTGTTTCAGTAAAACTTTATGAACAAAAAATAGGAGGTAGGTTACAGTTTATCAACTCTAGTTTAGAGCCTGAAAACCTGTTGTTATTAATGCTGAGAAAATTCTGGGCTAGGTACCTTAATTCTAAAGATGTGAATTGTATAATATTTATTTTATATGGAATTTCTTGATTGGTTGGTTTGTGTTTTCCTTAAAACTAAAGATTGGCCAGCGCCACGGCTCAATAGGCTGATCCTCCACCTGCGGCGCCAGCACCCTGGGTTCTAGTCCCATTCGGGGCGCTGGATTCTGTCCCGGTTGCTCCTCTTCCAGGCCAGCTCTCTGCTGTGGCCCAGGAGTGCAGTGGAGGAAGGCTGCAGTGCTTGGGCCCTGCACCCCATGGGAGACCAGGAGAAGCACCTGGCTCCTGGCTTCGGATCGGCGCAGCACCGGCTGCAGTGGCCATTGCGGGGTGAACCAACAGAAAAAAGGAAGACCTTTCTCTCTGTCTCTCTCTCTCTCACTGTCCACTCTGCCTGTCAAAAAAACAAAACAAAACAAAAAAAACTAAAGATTTACTGGAGAAAGTTGAAGGCAACTCTACAAATCATGACTTAAGGTCTGCAGTTAGTAGCAAAACAGTTACAAAGTAACAAAAAGAGATTCATAGGCACCCAAGGAGGAAATTGTTACGCCTAGCAAAGACTTCAAAATATTGGAGTGGGCCCAGAGCAGAAGTTGTAAAATATTATGAAACTGGAATGGAAGATTTGATATGATTTAGATATCATTCTATTTGATCTCAAGAGTTCTCTCAATGATTCCTTTATCGAGAAGTAAGTGTAGTTAGGATGCTGTTTTTCTAGTTAATATAACTGATAAGCTTATCTCGTCAGCCATTTGGATGTTGTATGTACATTCTAGCCTACTTCTGAGCTCCTTTCAGAAGCTGAAGTGCTATTGAAAGTTGGATTATGTCTGTCAAAATTAGGGCCAGAAGTGTTTCAGATTTCAGATTTTTTTTTTTTTTTTTTTTGACAGGCAGAGTGGACAGTGAGAGAGAGAGACAGAGAGAAAGGTCTTCCCTTGCCGTTGGTTCACCCTCCAATGGCCGCCGCGGCCGGTGCGCTGCGGCTGGCGCACCGCACTGATCCGATGGCAGGAGCCAGGTGCTTCTTCTGGTCTCCCATGGGGTGCAGGGCCCAAGCACTTGGGCCATCCTCCACTGCACTCCCTGGCCACAGCAGAGAGCTGGCCTGGAAGGGGGCAACCGGGACAGAATCCGGCGCCCCAACCGGGACTAGAACCCGGTGTGCCGGCGCTGCAAGGTGGAGGATTAGCCTAGTGAGCCGTGGTGCCGGCCCCAGATTTCAGATATTTTTATTTGGAAATATTTGCAAGAATAGAATTAGATATCTTGGGAAATGAGATTCAAGTCTAAACAAGAAATTCATTTATAGCTTCTATACACCTTACACATGTTGCCTAATGATAATGTTATGCAGTATTTTTAGTGTGTGGCGTTTGAACTAAGACCCATCACGTGATGTCAGGTGTGGACTTCTCCACTGAGACATCATGTTGGTGCTTCAAGTTTCAGATTTGGGAACATTAGATTTTAGATTTTGCGGTTAGGGCTACTCAGCCTGTAATACCTCTTTTCTGGAACAGCACTATCCCATCTTCCAATTAAAATGAGTCAAGAGGGGTAAGCAAAGCCTGATGGTAGGTTCTGGTGGGGAAGGAGTGCCGATAGAGTTGCTGACCTAGCTTTACTCTCTCTGCCCTCCTGTGCCTCTTTTGTAAGCCACTGTCAGAAGTTGTACCCTGTTAATTATATCTAAAGGAAAGCTATTTTTTCTTTGCCTTTTGTGTCTCTCATGAGCTCAGTCTTCTATTTGCTACCTTGCTAATGCAAAATACCTAGACAGGACATACATTAAAACTTTACTTGAAGCCCTCTGACCTCAGAATCAGCCCTTAAGGCATTCTGGTCTGGCTGAAAAGCCCATAAGAGCATTTCAGGCATGGAAAGCCAAGACAGTGTGACAAAAAGTGTCTCCCATGAAGGACCTCTGGGTGAGACCCCAGTGGAAAGAAGTGGTCATCAAAGAAGGATGTACTTTTCTCTGAAGGGAAGAGAGGACTTCCACTTTGCTTATGGCCTTGTCTAAATACTGCCAGAGTTTGTGGCTTCAAAAGGCTTCCATAGCCTAGGCAGCTCATGTCAAGAGCCTCAGTGTGGGGAGCAATTGAGACTAGACTAAGTTACTGGAACTAAGACTAATTCTATGCATCTGATCTCCCACCATATGGCGCTGAGAAGGAGTAAACAACTTCTGCACAGCTGCCTCACCAATTCAACTGATAAGCTGCAGGAGCTGATCCTGCTCCTGATTGGAGGAGAGCAGCGTGCTCGGCGTGTGGGCAGCAGAGCACGGATTGGTGGAAGAGGACTATAAAGGAGGAGAGAGACAGCATGTACCAGGAACATCTCAGCAACCCCTGAATAACCCCTGAGTAACCCCTGAGTAACCCCTGAGTGAGCCGGCTGGCAGTGTTCCGCTCCTCCGCAGAAACGGGGAACGTGGCGGGGGTGCTGCCCCTCTGCGGCACCTGGGACGGCGTCATTCCTCCGCGAGTGAGGGAACGGCAGCTAACCCGGGAAGGGCCGGGCAAAAAGAACAGCGCAGGGTCCGGTGTCGTTCCTCCGCGAATGGGGGAGTGACACCTCAGGTGGTCACTGACATCAGACATAAGAGCGTTAACTGTTAAATTAAAAACAGGAGTCACTGCACCAACTTCCCATGCAGGACCTCTGTCCTCATGAAAGTAAAATCTCAAAGATTTACTTCATTTTAGAGTATTAAGTGGAGGATAGTCTTATGTCTCATAAGTTTTAGATAAGCCTAAGTGCCCAACTCCATTATTTGTTTCCTTAGGTGCTTCTTCAATTAATGATAAAACTTATTCTCAAAGAAGAAATGTATATTCTCACGAAAATTAAAAGAAAAATAAAAAAGGAAGTAGGAGGAAGGATGGAATTGAGCAAGGGAGGGTGGGGTGCGAAGTGTCATGTTCTTAAAACTATATGTATGAGTTACTTGAAATTTGTTCCATTTATATAAATTTAAAACATTTAAATAAAAAAAAAAAACTTGAAGTGACAACATTCTGCCATTTCAAACCCTTGTGTCCTATATAAAAAAATGTTCCAGTGGTTGGCGATGTGCATAGCAATTGAAACACCAAGTGAGACACTTGCATCTTGTGTCATAGTACCTGGGTTTGAGTCCCAGTTCCTCCTCCTGCAGTTCAGCTTCCTGATACTATGCATCCTGGCAGGCTGGTGATGGCTCAAGTACTTCGGTCCCTGCCATGCATATGGAAGAGCTAGAGTGAGGAAGAGGCTCCTGGCTTTGGGCAGCCCAGCCCTGGCTGCTGTGGGCATTTAGGAAATGAACCAGCAGATGGAAGATCTCTCTTGGTCTCTCACTCTCTTTCTCTGCCTTTCAAATCAGTAAAAATAAATAAAAACTCTAAGTTGTTCCTTGTCGCTGCAATTAATGTAGCTTTGAAAGTGTGAATCACGTTGCAGAAACGAAGACATTATCTTTTGTATTGTTCTTTAGTAGTTATGTTTTGAAACTTGAAGTAACTTTATAAACCATAAGAACTTCCTGAAGGTGCTCGGATATCTTTGAGAAAGTTCTCCATTTTTTTGAATTGAAAGTGCAAAGTTGAGAGAATTTTAGCTTTTCAAGTTTAGTTGTTTTCTCTTAGCATAGCGTATGTTACGCATATCTCTTTTTCTGGTTGTATGTAGTGTTAAGGCGATGGTTGACATCAGTTTTTCCCTTTTGCATGTGTAATTTTCCAAGAAATCTCAGTGGAGTCTTCCAGATCAACAAGATCTTTGCCCAGAACTGCAATGGTAGAAAACGCTCTGTGGGAGTCTACTTAATTCCTACCACTGTCTGGACTCAAAATTTCTGCTCACTTCTTAATCACTCTTCACTATATATTTCCCTGAGGGCTTCCTACAATATCTGTTGAATTTCCAAAATATGAAATCTTGTGAGTGAGCTTTAGTTTTACTATTGATAATTTTCATTTGAATAACTTATATTACATAAAAGAACATTTGGGTTTGTTTTGCTGCATGGTTTGTAACTATCACCTTTGCTTTCTCTTTCTAACACACACATTAAGTTTTATTTTTTGTGATTCTGACAGACTCCAAGGAATGAGCTGTTATCATTATCAGAACTCCTGACTGATGGCATGAGGATCTAATTACTTGGTGGCTTAAGATGTAGTTATTTAGCTGTTATTTCCCATGGGTGGCGGGAGAAGAAGTGAAAGCAATGTTAATGATCCACATAAAAAGTGTGTGTGTGTGTGTGTGTTTCCCTGGAGTGAAAGCAAGAAATCAAACCAATGCTTTAAATATTTTACTTTGTTCTATATGCACACATATTGTGTACTCCATTTTTTAACCATATTTTTATTCAGCTACTTTTTTTTTTTTGACAGGCAGAGAGGACAGTGAGAGAGAGAGACAGAGAGAAAGGTCTTCCTTTGCCGTTGGTTCACCCTCCAATGGCCGCCGCGGCCGGCGTGCTGCAGCTGGCGCACCGCGCTGATCCGATGGCAGGAGCCAGGTGCTTTTCCTGGTCTCCCATGGGGTGCAGGGCCCAAGCACCTGGGCCATCCTCCACTGCACTCCCTGGCCACAGCAGAGGGCTGGCCTGGAAGAGGGGCAACCGGGACAGAATCCGGCGCCCCGACCGGGACTAGAACCCGGTGTGCCGGCGCCGCTAGGCGGAGGATTAGCCTAGTGAGCCGTGGCGCCAGCCAGTAAGTGGTTTTAAAACGAGTTTCTGTTGGTTCCTAAGCAGTAAAGTATGAAGAAAGGTCTCCAAAAAGTTTGGAAAAGTGTCTACTATGAAAAAACTATGCATGGGTTTCAAAATGTTTTATACCAAAATAAATCTATCTTAATTCCATTTACATAAATTTTTGGAAATACCCTGTAGTCATCTTTGTCCATTCTTCTATGTCCATTTCTCTACAGTCTTAATTTTTCAACATCAGTGTTTACTTGACAAACTAATTGGGTCTGAGGAATGACATTTTTCAGTATAGATTAGAGACAGATATATTATAAATTATCTTTGAGCCATATTTTAAACAGTTTATTCCAAAGTTATTGCCTTTGTTTAGAGTTTTAAAAAATTTCTTTTAAAGAAAAATGTTGGCTCCTTTGTAGAAAACCAAATGTTTTGTCTCTATCATTTTGTAAAAAGTATAATATAAAAAATTTTAGCATAACTTTCACCACACTCCCTACTTGATCTCCACGTTGAAGTCATAAAAGCTCTTGATAAAATATGCTTTTAAGAAGCCTCTGTTAAAAAAGTATTTTTTGACTTTAAAGCAGTCAGAATATTAAATTCAAGGTTCCATTGCCATGAGAGAAGGGGAAGAAGGAGAAACCACTTATCATTCTTCCTTGTCTCTGATTCTATCAGTTTTCCCTTGAACTTGAAATACTGGCTGACTTAAAGCTGGTGTCCTGTGGCCCAGCAGGTTGAACTGCTGCTTGTGATGATGTGCTGGTTCAAGTTCTGGCTGCTCTCCTTCCAAGCCAGCTCCCCGTTAATGTGCCTGGGAAGTCAGTGGAAGACAACTCAAGTTCCAGGCTCCTGGCTTCTGAGTGGCTCAGCCCTGGCCTTTGCAACCATTTGGGGAGTGAACCAGAAGACAGAAGATCTCTGTCTCTCTGCCTTTTGAATAAATTAATTTTTTTAAGATTTATTTTTTTCACACGTACTTTATTTATTTTTAGTGGTTGTGTTCCATCTAATTTTATTTTTTCCTGTTTCAAAAATTTTTAATTAGCTTTTAACAGATTCAGTATGCTTTGTAGACAAAATTCCAAGAATACAACAATACTCGCTTCCTCTTTCCCTCTCTCCATCCATACTTCCTCTCTCTCTCTGTCCCTTTCCCTCCCTCTTTTTTTTTTTTTTTTTAGTTTTTGAGATAACACTTTAAATTTACATTACAATAAAAAGACTGAATGTTTCACCAAATACGTTTAACAAGTAAGAAGCAAAAAGTCCCTAGTTTAGTGGGAATATAGACAACAGCTATAAACAATAATTGAATGAAAAAATGACCATTTCACACATATATAGTAAATTTCAAAGTAATCATAAATCATCAAAACTAGTAGTAGTATAATATTCTTAACCATTGGTTTGACAAATATATAAAACAAAGCTTTACAAAAATTTGAAAGAGTGACAGAGAGAAAGGTCTTCCATCCACTGGTTCACTCTCCAGAGGGCCACAATGATCGGATCTGGGCCAGGCTAAAGCCAGCAGCCAGGAACTTCTTCCAGATCTCCCACTTGGCTGGCAGAGGTCCAACCTATTGGGCCATCCTTTACTACCTTCTCAGGCCATTAGTAGGGAAATGGTGCACAGATGGGATGCTGGTGTTGTAGGCAGCAGCTTAACCTGCCACACCATAATGCCAATCCTTAAATAAGTAAATTTTAAAAAGCTGTGGTCATTAATGACAGAGAACTTTGAGTATAAAATCAAGACTGCCTTAAATATGATTCTCTCACCCTGACTTGAAGATACTGGTTTAATTCCAAAACCTTGAAAAGAAATATTAAATATAAGCAAGGTTCATTCACTCTTCAATGTCCTCTGCAAGCCCCCCCACCCCGAGTTTCTGTCCCTCTACTAAAACTGTTATGTTACCTTTTACTATTAGGAATACTTTTCTACTACTAGTAAATTTGCTAAAGGAGAAATTATCAGAGAGGTTTGGATTTTTGTTATCTTTGCTGCTGCTGAAGTGGGACTATATATGAGGGAGGACTGTTTTAATAAGGAGAAGGCGACTTCAAAATGTTTATGGAAAACAGAATTTAAAGTTGTTTATTTTGCTGCAAAATAATTTTTAAATCCATGCATAGCTTTTTTATTGCATGCATTTTCCATGAACTATTAAAAGCTCTTTCATGTTCAAAGTTTACCAAATTCCTTAATATGATTCCTCAGTAGCAAAGCCAATGCTTGTATCTTACTGGCCTTCCTACACAATGGGTTTTAAAGGAAACGTCTGGAGGTGAGTTATTGGGCTGCTGTAGATTTAGAGCTTCTTCTTTTGCCTGTGAGTAGATTTCTAGTACTATTTACATTTAATGCAAATGATGGCAATTTTTATTTTTGAGGAAAATACGAAACCTTCTTTGATCCCGAGTTCCTTTTATTAATGTTAAAGTAGCGCCTTTTATTTCAAGTTTATGGTTCCATTTACTGAAGTAAGAATGATTGTACTTGTGTTTTTCTCTTCCTCCCAGATTCATCCTCTGGATGTCTAAAAGCTTCAACTCATCAGGGTGCCATAGATGTTTATGTGAGCCAACTGGGGAAAGTGGAATTGAAATCCCATGAAGGTTAGCCAACTGGAATGTTTTATTTTGACATATGGTGTAAGGAAGTTTTTATGTAACACTCAGGAAACAGATGGTCAGAGTGTCTATACCGACATAGTGACTTTTAAGAAAATTTCTTCTGATAGAACATGACTTAAGGACTGGCTGCTAGCTCTGTAGACCAATGGGCTTTACAACTTTTGGGACAGATGGCTCTGAAGACTGTCTTTCCCTCTGTTGTACATATGAAAATGTAATATTTTGACTGTCTTTTATTCTGGAATTTTTTAATGTTATTGCGTGGGATTTTCATTTTAGTCATATGTGTCAAATAGAATATTCTCTGAAGGTAAAATGCTCCCATACGTTCCTTTGGCAGCCTTTCTACCAGCTTGTAAGAGCACTTTCTCAGATTATCACATGTAGAGTAAAATCTGACCTTGAATGAAAGGTATTACCAGGAAATCACCTCTAAGGTGATTATTGCTAAATTAGTCTCTTGAAAGATCAAGACTTATGACAAGTCTTTCTATGTAAATTAATTTCTAATTCAAATACCTTTTTCTAAGAGTCCAGATCTTTCATTAAAAACACTATACTTTGTATTCACTTGAAAGGTAAATATTGTGGGGAGCAACTGGGAGCAACTCGGACTAGACTAAGTTACTGGAATTAAGACTTACTCTATGCATCTGCTCTCCCACAATATGGCGCTGAGAAGGGAGAAACAGCTTCTACACAGCTGCCTCCAGTTCAACCAATAAACTGTAGGACCTACTCCTGATTGGAGGAGAGCAGCGTACTCGGCGTGTGAGTAGCAGAGTTGGGATTGGTGGAAGAGGACTATAAAGGAGGAGAGAGACAACATGCACCGGGGAACATCTGAAGGAACACCTGTGCAGCCCCCGAGAGAGCCGGCCGGCGGTGTGCCGCTCCCCCGCGGAAGTGGGGAAAGTGGCTAGGGGGAACCGCCCTTCCACGGAGGTGGAAGGGTCAGTAGCCAACCCGGGAAGAACCAGCAGCAAACCCGGGGAGGGCCGAGCAGACGAAAGAACAGCGCAGGGTCCTGTGTCGTTCCTCCACGAAGATGGGGAGCGACAAATATGAGTTTGTGGGTATGCCTATGTGCACACGCATGTACATGTGCATGGTACCAGGTGGCTTGGGTACAGGTGCCTGGCTGTAGGGGCTGAGGTAGCTTGGGGGAAGTGCAGAAAGCTAAGAACTGTAGCTATATATTAAAAAATATTTTTAAAACCAAGTCTAGAAGCTCTTGCATACACAGCTTTATGTATCACAGGGAAAGTTTTTCCTTACAGTGACTGGTTGTTCCTGCTCTTAGTCATTACTTTGCCATGTTGATTTACAAGTGTTTCATCTGAGAAGGCTGCTTTCTCAGGGCGCCAGAGAAGAACAACAGAATACAGAGGCCTAAAGGGGGAACTGGTGCAGATACACTGGTGTGATTTCTCAGGATCATTTGGTAACAAACCAGGATAACCTAACATCACTAAATTCCTAAGAGATTCCATAGTACTATTCAGAGTAAACTGTAGATGCCATATAGGTCACATAATTGCCCCTCTTATTATGAAGACCAAAGGAGAAAAAACACAAACCATCAATGTGACTAATAACAGAGTGGAAACAAAGTTTTGAATAAACAGCTCTTACATGGAAGTTGTTGGCTGTTTTATGTGGTGAGCGGAAAAAAAAAAGTAAAACAAAACAAAAAAACTTTAAAATGTTTGAAGATTGTTGATCTTCAGACACTTATTTTCAGTATTATTTAGAATATTATTCCAGCAACTATTGAAATAGTATGTGATGCAAAATTTGATGAGATTCCAATTTTTGTTCATGTTACTGGCAGAAGCTTAAAGATAACTAGAAACAAAGATTTCCGTCTTGCTTCAGATCTCTCGGTTCTCACTCCTTTTGGGATCAGTAACTTTTTAAAGCAATAGAAGTTTATTCAGGACTCCTGGCTTAATGGTCAGTTCTGAACATCTGGAGACCATTCTGACGCTGCCACTGTCCTGCTGTAGAGTTCAGAGCCAGCCACCTGAGTGTCTTGGGTCATCACTGTTTTGCCATGTGAAAAAAAAAAAAAAAAAGAGTTAGAGTGCCATTTTCTCTCTCCTTAGAAAAGTGCATATGGTGAACTTAGTCCATCCATTCAGAGAAGCTGTGCTGGGCTTGGGAGTCATCTCTGCACCTGAGAATGGGCTTTTCCCCTTAGCCTTTTGTCCCTGGAAAAATTAGTATTAACATAGTATGCCTTCAATAAGTGGTGCTGGAATAGTTTACTTCTGAATTTTTAAAGGATAGGGTTGATGTAGATAACCATGAAAAAGTTTACAAAGTCAAAAGAGCTAGGGACAGGCATTTGGCCTCATTAGTTGGGACACCTGTGCCCCACATCATAGGGCCTGGGTTCAGTACATTGGTCCAGCTCCCAACTCCAGTTTCCTGCTGGTGCAGAGTGTACAAGGCAGCCAGCGGTGGCCACATGGAGGCCTACACTGAGTTCCTACTTCCTGCCTTCGTTCTGGCCTAGCCCCAGCTGTTGCAGGCATTTGGGAGTGAACCAGTGGATGGGGACTCTATTTGTCTCTTTCTCTCTTCTCAACCTCTCAAAGTAAAAAAAATAAATAAATAAAGGAGGCCAAAGAGTTCTCTTTCAAGAAAAAGATAATGTTAAAATTGGACATTAGGAAAGTTTCCAAGTCATGACAACTCTTCATTCACAAACAGTGGTCGAGTTTTGATAGTGGTGATTTTTGTTTTGTTTAAGATGTGAAGGGAGAGGGGACAGAACTATGCATTGCTTAAACTTTTTAAAGATCTCACAGATTTAAGATCAAAATGTTCATCTAAGTATCACATTTGATACATTTAGAAATATAAAATTTTAGAAAAAAGTTTTTTACATCCACCCGTAATTTTCTACTTTTAAAATTATGTTTGGGGAGAAAACATTTATCACATATCTGTTCATCCCGAAAAGTTCCAGGGTTGCTTACTTTTTCCTAAAGCTGTCCCATTGCCATTACGGCGACTCTCCTGTCAGTCACATCTGAACTCTGGAATGCAATTTGTTGATTTTTATGTAACATAAACCAGTGTGGTGATGGGCTTAGTTCCCTACTTGTTTTGAGGAATACATGGAGAGTTTATCAGTCTCACCCCAAACTTCCAGCTTCAGTTAGGAGGACCAAGAAGGTATGAAATGACTTATGAGAATTCAATTGACGTTAACCAGACTAGAAAGGAAATCATGGCCCATAAATAAACATTTTTAAAAGGAATCTTTACAGACAATGGATGTCACCCTGACTGTCTTTGCCATGGAGATGGGATTAATGGTTTTATGGAAGGGGCTTCTTACCTACTCTACTTGATAAGAAACAGAGAAAGAAAAACTTGGGAAATAGGAGTCTGCTGGTGAATTTGCAGTGCAACCCACATAACTGTTTTGAAAAATCATTCCATAGCTACATAGCACTGTTTCTGATTTACTCCTTTAGATGCTTGAATCACCACCAGATTGTTCTGGCAATAAAGTTGAATGCTCTGCCCCAGGTACCCAAAGCCTGTAACCCACTCAGAAGGAACATTAGTCAATGACAGTTTCAATCACCCTCCCTTTTTTTTTTTTAACTTTTATTTAATGAATATAAATTTCCAAAGTACAGCTTATGGGTTACAATGGCTCCCCCCCCCATAACTTCCCTCCCACCTGCAACCCTCCCCTTTTCCGCTCCCTCTCCACTTCCATTCACATCAAGATTCATTTTCACTTCTCTTACATACAGAAGATCAGTTTAGTATATATTAAGTAAAGATTTCAACAGTTTGCACCCACATAGAAACACAAAGTGAAAAATACTGTTTGAGTACTAGTTATAGCATTAAGTCACAATGTACAGCACTTTAAGGACAGAGATCCTACTTGAAGAGTAAGTGCACAGTGACTCCTGTTGTTAACTTAACAAATTGACACTCTTGTTTATGGCATCAGTAATTACCCTAGGCTCTTGTCATGAGTTGCCAAGGCTATGGAAGCCTTTTGAGTTCACTGACTCTGATCATATTTAGACAAGGTCACAGTCAAAGTGGAAGTTCTCTCCTCCCTTCAGAGAAAGGTACCTCCTTCTTTGATGACCTGTTCTTTCCACTGAGATCTCACTCGCGGAGATCTTTCATTTAGGTCATTTTTTTTTTTTTTGACAGAGTGTCTTGGCTTTCCACGCCTAAAATACTCTCATGGGCTCTTCAGCCAGATCCAAATGCCTTAAGGGCTGATTCTGAGGCCAGAGTGCTGTTTAGGACATCTGCCATTCTATGGGTCTGCTGTGTATCTCACTTCCCATGTTGGATCGTTCTCTCCCTTTTTTGTTCTATCGGTTAGTATTTTCAGACACTAGTCTTGTTTATGTGATCCCTTTGATTCTTATTCCTATCATTATGATCAATTGTGAACTGAAAATGATCACTTGGACTAGTGAGATGGCATTGGTACATGCCACCTTGATGGGACTGAATTGGAATCCCCTGGTATGTTTCTAACTCTACCATCTGGGGCAAGTCAGCTTGAGCATGTCCTAAATTGTACATCCCTTCCCTCTCTTATTCCCACCCTTATATTTAACAGGGATCACTTTTCAGTTAAGTTTCAACACTTAAGAATAACTGTGTATTAATTACAGAATTAAACCAATACTATTAAGTAGAACAGACAAAAAAATACTAAGAGGGTTAATGTATTAAGTTCATCAACAGTGAGGGCAAGGGCTGATCAAGTCACCGTTTCTCATAGTGTCCATTTCATTTCAACAGGTTTCCTTTTTGGTGCTCAGTTAGTTGTCACCTATCAGGGAGAACATATGATATTTGTCCCTTTGGGACTGGCTTATTTCACTCAGCATAATGTTTTCCAGATTCCTCCATTTTGTTGCAAATGACCGGATTTCTACAACAACAAAACAAACAACCCACTTAAGAGATGGGCCAAGGACCTCAGTAGACATTTTTCAGAAGAGGAAATCCAAATGGCCAACAGACACATGAAAAAATGTTCAAGATCACTAGCAATCAGGGAAATGCAAATCAAAACCACAATGAGGTTTCACCTCACCCCAGTGAGAATGGCTCACATTCAGAAATCTACCAACAACAGATGCTGGTGAGGATGTGGGGAAAAAGGGACACTAACCCACTGTTGGTGGGAATGCAAACTGGTCAAGACACTATGGAAGTCAGTCTGGAGATTCCTCAGAAACCTGAATATAACCCTACCGTTCAACCTCCAGCCATATCACTGCTCGGAATTTACCCAAAGGAAATTAAACTGGCCAACAAAAAAGCTGTCTGCACCTTAATGTTTATTGCAGCTCAATTCACAATAGCTAAGACCTGGAATCAACCTAAATGCCCATCAACAGTAGACTGGATAAAGAAATTATGGGATATGTACTCTATAGAATACTATACAGCAGTCAAAAACAATCAGCCTCCTTTTATTGATTTTTTTCTCCATACACTAAGTCCAACTGAAAACCACACGTGCTCAGGCTTCTAGTTGTGCTAACGATCCATGAGGTTACCAGTCCTGTCACACAGTGGGGTCGGTGGTGTGTGAAAATCCATAGTGATTAAAATCATTGAACTAGCTCTAGTGGGGACTTGAGCAATCTGTCATCTATAAAATCAGAATTACAATAATATCTCATAAAGTTGAAATGGGGGTGAAAACACAGTGTAATTAGGTGCCTGGCTCTTAGCACTTGCTCAGTTAAATCCTATTTAAAAGCTACCTGTGTCGCTTAGTACTCTCTTTTTGATACTGGATGAGCTGGATAGGACTGTTGGCAAAAGAATGAGCAGCTCATCGTGTCCTGATGACCACTGCCTCCCCTGAAGGCACTGTGAGTGCCTTGAGAATAAGGAAACTTCGACCACCTGCAAGTCAGGGGAAGGTACCCTTGCTCAAATACATGTGCTGAGCTCTGGCCTCAGAATCAGCCCTTAAGGCATGTGGATCTGGCTGAAAAGCCCACAAGAGTTTCAGGCAAGCAAAGCCAAGACACTCTGGCAAAAAAAAACAAACAAACAAACAAACAAAAAAACCTAAATGAAAGATCTCCGCGAGTGAGATCCCAGCGGAAAGAAAGGGCCATCAAAGAAGGAGGTACCTTTCTCTGAAGGGAGGAGAGAACTTCCACTTTAACTATGGCCTTATCTAAGTAAGATCAGAGTTGGCGAACTCAAGAGGCTTCCATAGCCTTGGCAGCTCATGACTAGAGCCTCGGGTGATTACTGACGCCATAAATAAGAGTGTCAATTGTTAAATCAACAACAGGAGTCACTGTGCACTTACTCCCCATGTAGGATCTCTGTCCTTAATGTGTTGTACTATGTGAATTAACGGTATAGCTAGTACTCAAACAGTACTTTGTGTTTCTGTGTGGGTGCTTTACTTAGTATATACTAAATTGATCTTCTGTATATAAAGATAATTGAAAATGAATCTTAATGTGAATGGGACGGGAGAGGGAGTAGGAGATGGGATGGTTGTGAGTGGGAGGGAGGTTATGGGGGGAAAAAGCCACTATAATTTAAAAAAGTTGTACTTTGGAAATTTATATTTATTAAATAAAAGTTAAAAAAATACATGTGCTGAGAAGTAAAAACAGTGTGTCAAGAACAGTGCTACCCTTTCGATCAAATTCATAACAGACTGTGGCACTCTGTGATTTCTTTGCATTAATCAGCTCTCCTTTAAATGTGTTACAGGCTCTATTACTGTCAAGGTCCCACCTTCTCTCCAAGCTCACGTGGAGTTATCAGGGAAAGAGGTGGACATGAGCTCAGAAGTCTGTGTTCAGGAAATGGCTGAAGCTCAGAGCGACTCCTGCGTGACAGTCACTGGTAAGGAGGCTGCACTTTGCCAGGTCAGATGAGTAGCGACTGCCCGAGCACGAGTAGAAATGTGGCACATTTAACTGCAGCGTGTCTTTCTTATTCTTTTCATTGTCACATTCTAGTAGCTGACATTTTTTTTCTTGCAGTTATTTTTCAGTAACACATTTCAAGCACAGATACTTTTCTTGAAAAGACCTCATTAAATTTTTTAGGAACACTCTTTAGTCCTGTCACTAGATAAAACTGATTTTACATATTTCCTGGAACAGTTGCCTTTTAATTTTTGAACTTAAAAATCAACTGAATCAGAGTGTGCATAGGTATGTGTGTATAAATAATGCAAGATTTAAAGCTAACTGTGTGTGAGTAGAGTAGATGGGAGTTTGATATACACATTGTAAACTTGTTTTAGCATGGCACATTCTTAATTCCACAAATGTGAATAACTTTTGTACAGTTTAATTACATCTGGCTGCACTGATGGATGGATGATGCTACTTTGTAAGGTATTTATTGTTTTAATGGGTAAAATGGTTCATTCCACTCACCATGTCCTTTAAATCCCGCCAGACTAGTGTCGCTCCCCCTCTTCATGGAGGAACGACACAGGACCCTGCGTTGTTCTTTCGTCTGCTCGGCCCTCCCCGGGTTTGCTGCTGGTTCTTCCCGGGTTGGCTGCTGGTCCTTCCGGGTTGGCTGCTGGTCCTTCCCGGGTTGGCTGCTGGTCCTTCCCGGGTTGGCTACCGTCCCTTCCACCTCCGTGGAAGGGCGGTTCCCCCTGCCACTTTCCCCACTTCCGCGGGGGAGCGGCACACCGCCGGCCAGCTCTCTCGGGGGCTGCACAGGTGTTCCTCTTAGATGTTCCCCTTAGATGTTCCTGGTGCATACTGTCTCTCTCCTCCTTTATAGTCCTTTTCCACCAATCCCAACTCTGCTACCCACACGCCGAGTACGCTGCTCTCCTCCAATCAGGAGCAAGTCCTACAGTTTATTGGTTGAACTGGAGGCAGCTGTGTAGAAGCTGTTCTTCTCCTCTCCCAGCGCCATATTGTGGGGGAGCAGATGCATAGAATAAGTCTTAATTCCAGTAACTCAGTCCAGTCCAGGTTGCTCCCCACAGATCCCCCTTTCTTTTTATTTTTGGCGTTGATATGCGCCTGTCTTCGGTGCCCCGCGGCACACACTCTGCTCTGCTTGCTAGAGTTGCCCACAGGTGCTTACAAGTCCTATCAATCAGGCAAACTGAATCCGGGTCCTCTCTTCGCCATGTTGTGAGGAGGTTTTTAGGCGCTGATGCGTGCCTGTGTTCGGTGCCCTGCAGCGCATGCTCTGCTCTGCTAGAACTGCCTGCAGGTGCTTACAAGCCCTAGCAATCAGGCAAACTGAATCCAAGCCCTCTCATTGCCGTCTTGTGGGGAGACTTATTGGTGTTGATTCGTGCCTATCTTCGGTGACCTGCAGCTCATACTCTGGTCGAGCTGCCTGCTGGTGCTTACCGCCTTACCAATCAGGCAGACCGAATCCAAGCCTTCTCATTGCGGTATTGTGGGGAGACTTACTGATGTTAATTCGTGCCTGTCTTCGGTGACCTGCGGCGCATAAGCCGCTAGCCGCCTGCAGGTGCTCACCACCTCCCTAATCAGGCAGACCGAATCCAAGCTCTCTCATTGCCATGTTGAGGGGAGGCCTTATTTTTCTCTATTTCTCTATCTCCAGGCATTCCTATCTCTCCCATTTTACTTATATCTGCCAGCATTCCTATTTCTCTCATTTTACTTCTAAATGTCTGTTTCTCTTATCCCCGCGGCTTCCCGGCTCCCGCCCCAAGGCTGCTTCTCGGCGGCTTCCCGGCTCTGAGCCGCTTCAGCCCGCGCTTCTCTCATCTGCGCGGCTTCCCGGCTTCGCGCCTGCACCACGGCCTTGCACTAGCCCAGCATTCCCTATCTACTTGTGCCCCGCACGCTCTCTCTGCGCGCGGCAGCCTCTGCGAGTCACACAGCGTAGCTTACGTTTCCGCCACCACCGGTATTCAATCCAAGTTCCCCGGACTAACCTGGCGAATTCCAACCTGGCGGCCCACGTCTCTGCCTCTGGTTCCAGATTTTCGCCTTTTGCTCTCTGGGCTGACTTGAAGAATTCCAAGCTGGCTTACGTCTCCGCCTCGGCCTGCACTCGCGGCTTCATCCTCCCTAACATTTTTCTCTACCCGGTATGTTTCCCTAAGTTTTCTTCCAACAATATTCCTCCCTCATTTCTCCTGGCCTCTCCCCACAGTCCGTATCCAAGTCTAAGTTTCTTATAGGTTTCACTTTCACTTTCAACCTGCAGTCCGTATCTGAGTCTAAGTTTCTTCTTGCTTTCACTTTAAATCCTAACTTCTTTCCCACAGTCCGTATCCGAGTCTATGCCTAGGCTTTCAATAGATTCTTCCGGCACCTTTTCCGTCCGGCTTTCCCCTAGGCTCTTCTAGTCTCTCTCTCCGGTATTTTCCTGCTTCTTCCCGTTTCTTCCCTCCTAAGTTTCCTATCCGAGTCACGGCACCATTATGTCGCTCCCCCTCTTCGTGGAGGAACGACACAGGACCCTGCGTTGTTCTTTCGTCTGCTCGGCCCTCCCCGGGTTTGCTGCTGGTTCTTCCCGGGTTGGCTGCTGGTCCTTCCCGGGTTGGCTGCTGGTCCTTCCCTGGTTGGCTACTGTCCCTTCCACCTCCGTGGAAGGGCGGTTCCCCCTGCCACATTCCCCACTTCCGCGGGGGAGCGGCACACCGCCGGCCAGCTCTCTCGGGGGCTGCACAGGTGTTCCTCTTAGATGTTCCCCTTAGATGTTCCTCGTGCATGTTGTCTCTCTCCTCCTTTATAGTCCTTCCACCAATCCCAACTCTGCTACCCACACGCCGAGTACGCTGCTCTCCTCCAATCAGGAGCAGGTCCTGCAGCTTGTCAAGTTGGTGAGAGGCAGCTGGGTAGAAGCTGTTGCCTCCTCTCCCAGCGCCATATTGTGGGAGAGCAGATGCATAGAATAAGTCTTAATTCCAGTAACTTAGTCTAGTCTGAGTTGCTCCCCACAGACTGGCATCAGGAATGACACTGAAATGAAGCTGTGTACCTGCATGTATGCTACTGGCTTGGAAAGAGGAAGTGTTTGTATGTGGCCATAGTGTCTTCAAGTTTCAGTCTGAATACTCATTTTAGACATCATGCAAGTTAAGAAAGCAAATATTCTGTGTTAGGAATCACAGAATATTAACAAAGCAAAACAGGAATAAAAAAATACCTTATACCTATGATGAAAATCTAAGTTGTTGCATATCAAATATGCTACGAATCAAGTTGTTGCACCTAATCTTTTGAGTTTGAAAAGGAACCAGTAGAGACTGGTTTTGACCCCAGTAGTCCTGTGCAGTAATACAAGCTTGCTTAACAGTGCTTTGAATCATATGGCGTGTGCGAATTATAAATTAAGGCTCTTTTGTTATGTTTTCCTTATGTTACTCATAGAATCATATGCTTTCCTGAAATTTAGACTTAGTTTTAAATACTACTTGTATGGCAACAGCCTTTCATTTCTGGGCATATAACTTCCAAATCTCTATCTACAGACCTATCTCTTTTGTATTGTTGCCCATTTCGAATCCACTAAACCAGCACCGCTCAAACTTTATTTTTTAAGACAAAAATTAAATTTCCCTAACCTACCTCCTTCTCCTCCAGTCTTCCTATTTCCCTCTTTTCCTTTGTTCAGTCACTGCACAAATGTTCACTGAGTCAGGCACCGCTAGAAGCCAGGAGTGCGAAAGTATACGCAAAGTGCAATTCCTCTGCTCTCTGAGCATGCGTTCTAGTGGAGAAGGGAAACAAACCAGTGCACATGGCACAGTGGGATACAAGTCCCAAGAAAAGTATGCACATGGTGCTGTGGAAGTAGAGCGGTGGTGCTTCATTAGACTAGCATTCTGAGTTTCAGGAAGTGGGAGAAGTCAATAACGGCAGAGTAGAGAGAGTACAAGGGAAAGTGGCAAAGAGGAGGCCAGAGAGTTTGGGAGAAGTCAGATTAGAGAAAGCTGATTTGGATTTTATATTAGGAGCATTGCAAATCCATCGCACTTGTTTTAACTTGGGGTTCACACAATCAGATTTGTATCTGAGGAAGATCATTCTGCATATTGAGTAGGGGAAAGATTGGAAAAACCAATAGTGGATGAAGGACGAGCAAGGGCCTGGACTCCACAGCCAGCTACCTGAAACTCAGCAAACAAATAAATAGATTTCAGCAAATTTGGGTTGCAAGAAACATAAATGAATGTTGTGAGGAAGTCACACACACACCTCACTGGCTACTGTGAAGCACCTCAGCCTATGCTGGTCTTTCTGTGTGTTACGTGTTGCTAAGTCCTACCCTGTGGTCCCTGCGTCCTGAATCCAGAAGGGCCCCAGCTGCAGAGGAAGTTTATCCTGCTCCTGGCGCAAGGATCTGCATATTCATTAGCAGAGTTCTTTTTTCTGTTTGTTTTTGTTTTTGTTTTCTTTTGTTTTGTTTTTGTCAGGCAGAGTTAGACAGTAAGAGAGAGAGAGACAGAAAGAAAGGTCTTCCGTTGGTTCACCCCCTAAGTGGCCACTACGGCCGGCGCCTTGTGGCCAGCTGGTTGTGGCCTGCTGATCCAGGAGCCAGGTGCTTCTCCTGGTCTCCCATACAGGTGCAGGGCCCAAGCACTTGGGCCATCCTCCACTGCACTCCCGGGCCACAGCAGAGAGCTGGACTGGAAGAGGGGCAACCGGGACAGAATCCGGCGCCCCAACCGGGACTAGAACCCAGGGTGCTGGCGCTGCAGGCAGAGGATTAGCCTAGTGAGCCGCGGCGCTGGCCAACAGAGTTCTTTTGTAGAGCAGCTCAGGATATAGCACGAGGTTGGGCCCCAGGTCGATCTGTGTGTTGTCTCCGATTAAGTTCATCAGAGAACTTGTGCAGAGAGACCTCAGATGAAGGTGGCAGCAGCAGTGTCTCTCAGAGAGACCTATGAATATGAGCAGGTGAGAAGCCTTCCTGTTTGATTTTGATTCTAAAACTGGTACCCAAAAGGCTACGGGCCTTCTGTGTCAAGAGGATGAAATAATCCAAGTGGCCTAGAAAAGCAGGGTCAATTACTTTCTTCTTTGGAGGTTTCCAGTCTGAAACCCAGTTTTGGAAAGAACGAGCAGCTTTCTTTGTGACTTGTTATTATAAACAGCTGACCTCAGCTCATCCGGGCCTTCCTGAGAGAACTATGAGGCATAGAAACCGAAATACTACCCCCAGAGCTTCGAGGTCTGGGCTTCGTCTGTGGCATGGTTCTGGATCACGATCATTTCTGTGAAAAGCCTTGCCAGTAAAATCTAGTCTCTGACTCTGGCTTCCCCCAGGCTTTTGATGTGACACCTCTGTAATTTTATTTAATTTCCTGCTCAGTCGTTTCCCTTTATGTTGCTGTCACTGATAAATCTCAGTTATAGAATTTTTACAGTGATTTGCAGCTATTGTATGCTATTCTGATGTCAAAAGAAAATCCAAGGCTCACACCAAAACATTTAGCTACCAAACATCTATGCAAAGTGTGAATTCTTTGGGGAGTTATTCTCCAATCTTTATTTTGTTTTTTTGTTTGTGTGTTTGTTTTGTTTTGTTTTGTTTTTTTTGACAGGCAGAGTGGACAGTGAGAGAGAGAGAGAGACAGAGAGAAAGGTCTTCCTTTGCCTTTGGTTCACCCTCCAATGGCCGCCGTGGCCAGCACGCTGCGGCCAGCGCACCACGCTGATCCGAAGGCAGGAGCCAGGTGCTTCTCCTGGTCTCCCATGGGGTGCAGGGCCCAAGCACTTGGGCCATCCTCCACTGCACTCCTGGGCCACAGCAGAGAGCTGGCCTGGAAGAGGGGCAACCGGGACAGAATCCGGCGCCCCAACCAGGACTAGAACCCGGTGTGCCGGCGCTGCAAGGTGGAGGATTAGCCTAGTGAGCCGCGGCGCCGGCTATTCTCCAATCTTTATAAGTGCCTTGGATTCTCAGTTTTGTGACCTACCCATATATGGCAAATTCAATATGTTGTGAATGGCTTAGGTATAAGATATTTACAATAAGAAGTTGACTTCTCTGTTAGGTTTTCAACTTGGTTCATCAGTTTAGATATGAAACCTGATTGTGGCATATTCAGCCATTCTCCAAGCCCAGAAATGCTGGTGGTATAAAGTCTGTCTTGAAACTCCCCAAGTCAGATGTTTAAAGAGTATCATAAGTGTGTTGCCAGTCAAAGGATTGGTGTTTTCCAACCTGGGCATATTAGAGTGATCCCACCCCCATACCGTTCTCAGATACTCACCACACACACTAAACAAACTGTCCCTCAGCTGCCTGGGCACACTGGAGCAGCTCCAGCCCTGTGCAGTCCCCAGACACCGACTGGCACACGTCTCACAAGCTGCACTTTCCCCGCCTAGGCACATTGGAGAGGCCCAGCCCCAAGGAGTCCCCAGAGACTAACAGGTATGCTCACTCCACAGAGGTGCTCTGCACCTTCTACTCTGTGAGCTGCACCACATCTTCCTGGTCCCCACTGGATTAGCTTTGCTGTCGTGTGACCTGTGGAGACTGACTGGCACCCAGGTACATTGACTTGTACACTGTACTCCAGTCCAGGCACCCTGGAGTGGTCCCTCCACTGTGTGGTCTGTGAAAACTGACAGATGCATTTCTGCTGCCCTGCATTCACACTGTACCAACCTGTCTGGGCCCACCGAAGTGGCCACAGAGTGGGGATCACACTCCTGCTTCTGTGAATGCCATAGCTGCCTACACTGCTTGAGTGTGTGCACCTCACATGGTCTGGGGAGGTGGATGGCCTCTCTGACTCTACTGCTGCAAGCACTGCACACAAAGGCATTGAATGCCGCTGAAAATGCAGGTTTCCTGCTCTACAGCATGCTGCCACCCATCTAGGTGATTTGGATTGCATTCCAAGTTCCTGATCTGGCTCTGGTCCAGACCTAGCGTTGGAGGCTTCTGGGGAGTGAACCAGCAGAAGAAAGCTTCCTTTCTCTCTGTTTACCTTTCTGACTCTCTTTGTGTCTCTTTTCCTCTCAATGATAAAAGGATGTACCTAACAAGATTTGAGAGTTATAAGTATGTATGCACCTAATGTTAGTGCACCAATTTTATAAAATAAACATTATTAGATCCGGGGCCAGCATCGGGGCATAGGGGGTTAAGCCATCATCTGAGACGTAGGCATCCTATATCAGAGCACCAGTTTGAGTTCTGGCTGCACCACTTCGGATCTGGTTCCAGGCTGATGCACCCATTGAGGCACTGGAGAGTGATTCAAGTGCCTGGGCCCCTGTCGCCCATTTGGGAGATCTGGATGGAGTTCCTGGCTCCTGACTTTAGCCTGGCCCAGCCTGGCAACTGTGGCCATTTGGGAAGTAAACCAGCAGATAGCAGATCTGTTTCTCTATCTCTTGTCTCTCCCTCTCTTTCACTCTGACATTTAAATAAATAAATCTTTAACATTATTAGCTGTGAGGTAGAGATGGACTCCACTATGATAAAAGTGGGAGACATCAATATTCTACTTTCATCAAAAGGACGAATCATCCAAAATTCCACAAAGAAACATCAGGCTTACACTACAGACCAAATGGACCTAACACACAGTTATAGAGCATCCCACCCGACAGCTGCAGAATATACATTCTTTCAGCAGCAGCACAAGGGACAGTCTGGAATAACCGTATGTCAAGCCAAATAAACAAGTCTCACAAATTAAAAAAATCAAAATCATATGTATCTTCTGACCACAATGGAGTAAGTTAGAAATCAACGAGAGAAACTTCAGAAACTACATAAAGACATGGAGATTAAAAGCATGCCATTGAATGAACAATAGGTTGTGAAAGAAATCAAAAGGGAAATTTAAAATTTTCTTAAGTGAAAATATAAACACAACATAATAAAATGTATAGGATACAGCAAAGGCAGTATTAAGAGGGAAGTTTATAGCAAATTATTGCCTACATTGAAAAAATAGATTTCAAATAAAAAATAGTGTAATAAGCAAAGCAAGCACAAACCAAAGTTAGTAGATGGAAAGTGATAACAAAGATCAGATCAATAATAAAAGAAATAGAGGCTTGAAAATATACAGAATATGAGTAAAATGAAGAACTGTGTTTTTGAAAATATAAAAAAAAAAGTTAACAAGCCTTTAGCAACTAACCAAGAAATAAAGAGAAGACCCAAATTAAAAGAGATATTACAACTGATACCACAGAAATACAAAAGATCAGTGAGGACTATTATGAACAAGTCCATGTCAACAAATTAGGAAGCCTGGAAGAAACAGATAAATTTCTGGACATGTATAATCTAGCAAAATTGAAATCAGAAGACACTGGGATTAAACATGACAATAGGTCTGATCTGATTTCATCATCATTTAAAAAAAAATCATCTATTATTTTTCACTTTATGTTTCTGTGTGGGAGCAAACTGTTGAAATCCTTACTTAAGGTATACTAAGCTGATCTTCTGTATATTAAGATAATCGAAAATGAATCTTGATGTGAATGGAAGGGGAGAGGGAGTGGGAAAGGGGAGGGTTGTGGGTGGGAGGGACGGTATGGGGGGGGGGAAGCCATTGTAACCCATGAGTCGTACTTTGGAAATTTATATTCATTAAATAAAAGATAAAAAAAAAAAAGAAATATAAACAGATAAGGAATGTGACTGAATCGGTAATGTCTCTCAGCAAAGAAAAGCCCAGGACCAGATGGCTTCACTGCTATATTTTGCCACACCTTAAAAGAAGAACTAATGCCAATTCTTCTCAAACCATTCCAAAGTAATCAGAGAGGGAACCATTCCAAACTCATTCTGTGAGGCCAGCATTACCTTGATATCAAAACAAGGCAAGTAGACAAGAAAGAAAGAAAAAAAAAATAGAACCATATCCCTAATGAACATAGATACATTGCTAAATACAACAAGTCAAATCCAATAACACATCACAAAGATCGTTCACCATGGGTGAAGTGTATTTTATCCCAGGAATACATGGAGGGCTCAGCATACACAGATTAATTGATATAAGGCATCACATTTGGGACCAAAATAAAGCAAGTCAGTAAAATACTTTCAGATAGTCTTTAGCCCATGAGAGTTATACATATAATGGTGATGTGATTTATAATAGAAAATAGATTCCTAGGTTGGAAAAAATGTTGAAATGAGATGCTTGCAGGATACCACTTTTAAAAATCTAGAGACAGTGTTTCTCTCCAAATGGAAAAATAAAAAAGCCAGGCTTGATATGACTAATTCCTAGACATCATCAGATATCACTTTTATTTATTTAATTTTTTTTGGAACACAGTGAAGTTTGCGTTTTCTCCAAGCTTCATTGCACATGAATCTGTCAGACATTAAATGTGCTTCAGGCCCACGTGGAATAAATTCAGTGACAGAGGAAGAATGCTATGAGGTTTCTGGCTGCTCAGAAACACATTGGCAGAGAGTTAATGGAAGAGCTATCTTTAGATCATTTTTATGCTGTTCTTCTTTCCTCTTATTTTTGTTCAAGTGTAAGATCCTGGGAGTATCTTGATCAGTCAGTTATCAACTTTGTTTAAAAAAAAAAAAAAAGCAAGATTAGGTTTTGATTCTGTTCATCTGAACACTTTTCTGCACACTTTATCTGTAAAGGCCAGATAGTAAATGTGTTAAGATTTAGCAGGTTACATATGGTCTTTGTTGCAAGTGTTCTTTGTGGTGTTTTTTTAATAATCCTTTAAAAATGTAAAAGCCATTCTTAGCTTTCAGGCGGTTAAAAACAGACCCCTGTTAAGATTTGACCAATGGGCTACAACTTGTAAGTATAACCCTTACTCTCAGAGCATTACGAGTTATGTTTGTGATGCCTGTCAGTTTTCCTGTTTTGACTGTTATTACATTTCTTTTGGTCTTTCAACAAATACTGAAGCACAATCATATCCTTAGCCTAAATGAACCCTCTCCAGTTGAAGAAAACACAACTTATGCATATACAAGTTAATCCTAATAGTAACAGAATAGTGCTACCATAGAAGAAATACAAATACACAAAAAGATGCTCAACATCACTAGCCATTATGGAAATGCATATTAAAAACCCAAGTGAGCGTCCATTATATACTTTTGAGAATGACTAAAATAAAAAGTACTGATACTACTAAATGCTGGCAAGGATGCAGAGAAACTACATCTCTCCTACACTGCTGATGGTAATGTAAAGTGATTTGATCCTTCTAGAAAACAATTTTCTGGCAATTTCTTAAAAAACTGAACATGAAACTACCAAATGACCTAGCAGTTATACTCCTGGGCACTTATCCTGGAGAATGTACATACAAAAACTTTTATACAAGTGTTCACATCTTTATTTGGAATGGCTAAAAACTGGAAATCATCAATGAAGAGGAACAATATATTGATATACACAACTTAGATGAAGTCTAAGGGCATTATTTTCAGTGGAAAAAAAAGAGGCCAATCTAAAAATGTTCTCTACTCATATGACTCCATTTATATAACCTTCTTGAAATGACGAAGTTACAAAAGTGGGGAACAGGCAAATGTTTCTGAAGGTTAGAGAAGTTAGGTATGACTTTAAGGGACATCACAAGGGACTTCCTTCGTTTTAACAACAACTTAACGTCTTGATTATAATGATATGCATCAGAATAAGTGATAAAAATGTCATAAATGTGTACACAAACACAAACCCCCCAAAAATGAGTGGATGTAACACGTAGTAAAATCTGAGTAAGATCTGTACCTAATTAATTGTACTTTGCCCATCAGTTTCCTGGTCTTCATAATGCACTACACTTACATAAGGCATCACCATGGGGGAACTGGGTGGCAGATCCACAGGACCTCTCTATTATTTTTGTGGCTTTTGAGAGTCTATAATTATTGTAAAATTAAAGGTTAAAAATTGGAGTGGGAGACAGAGGGGAGGGAGAGGGATATGGAAAAAGAAAAACAACAGTCTTCTGGCCAAGATGAAGTTAAAGGCACTGAGTTACGGTCCCATCTGAATGGTGACAACACAAAATGTATATTTTTATTTATTTGAAAGGCAGAGTTAGAGAGAGAAAGAGAGAGGAAGGGACAGAGAAAGAGGTCTTCTATCCACTGGTTCGTGCCCCAAATGGCCACAACAACTGGAGCTGGGCTGATTGGAACCCAGGCAGGAGCTTCTTCCAGGTCTCCCACGTGGGTGCAGGGGTCCAAGCACTTGGGCCATCTTCCACTGCTTTCCTAGGCACATTAGCAGAGAGCTGGATCAGAAATGGAGCAGCCTGGACTGGAACAGCTGCCCATATGGGATGCCAGCATTGCAGGCTGCTTTACCTGCTACACCATAATATTGGCCCCCCAAAATATTCTTTTTTAAACAGACAAAACACATGAAACAGTTTTCAAAAATGTAGACAATGAAAGAAAGTGATCATTAAGAGATGGGAAACAAATGAGATGAGTCCTGCTTACTGCCATGAGGGAGCCACCAGCCTACAGGTCAGGGGGAGGGAACAGACGTGGAAGCCCGCAGACGCCCCGAGTTGAGGAGATCCAAAATGAGAGTCCATAAAACCAAGACAGACAGAATTCATAGGACAAAGTACCAGGGAGAATAGGGCCTTACTGCGCACACAAGTTTAGGAATAATGCCTGCTTTCCCTGACGAACTGGAAAAAAAAGAAAAGAAACCTAACCCATAGAGCATTGAGTGGGAAATAGTCTAGACTGAGCACTACTGCAGAGATGCGGAATCCTAAAAGCAAGACATGAAAGGCTTAAACTGTTTCCAACTGCACCCTTGAACACAGCTCAAGACGTGTAGGAATAGGAAAGTTTCTAGCACCCAACAAAGTAAAATTCACCATGTCTGGTCTCCAAATAGAGGCAAGAAAACATGACCCACAATGAAGAGAATGATCTGCCGAAACCAACCCAGAGTGGACTCAGATGTTAGAAGTAGCAGAGAAGGAAGCAGTTATTTTCATTGTATCCCACATATGTAAAGAGTTAAGACATAGAAGATGTATTTTTTTAAAAAGACAAAAACTGAATTTCTGAACATGCAAATTACAATGTCTGAAATGAAAAATGCAGTGGATAGGATTAGACGTTGCAGAAGAAAAGATTTGAGGAAGAATCTCTAATAGTATTTTGTATGCAGAGCTCATTCATTATATGCTTGTTCGATGACTACAGCATTGTTGACTTTTATTCCAGGTATTTGAAAGAAAATTTAATGGATGGGCACCATTAAAACTAGCTCACAGGGTAGGTGTTTGGCCTAGGGTTAAGCCACTGGTGAGACACTTGTGTTTCACATCAGACTACCTGGGTTCAAGTACCAACTCCCCTCTGGATCTCTGCTTCCTGCTAATGTGCACTCTGGGAGATAACAGGTGGTAACTCAAATAGTTGAGTCCTTGCCACACATGGGAGAGACCCAGATTGAGTTCCTGACTTCTGGCTTTGGCACAGCTCAGCCCTCGCTGTTGTAGGCATTTGAGGGGTGAGCAGCAGGTGGGAGCACTGTCCCTGTGTCTGTCTTCCATATGCCTCTCAAAAACAAACAGAAAACTAGCTCAAAAATACTTTCTTGTCATTAAAATTTTGAAGATATCTTGGGTTATACTTTAGTTGAGAGAAGACTTCAAATAGTTAATGAATGATGATTTCGCTATGGAACTGTGTGGTTTTAGAGATTTTGTGAAATGCACATGTTAAGAAAATAAAATTTTGGAGTAATTATTTTCATTTTGTTTCACTAGTATATGATTTATTTTTCTAACCAGATGCTAAGCTTTTAGAGGGCATTAGCATGTCCCTTTTTTCTTTTTGAGGGGCAGAAAAAGCTTATATATATATATATATACACACACACACACACACACATACACATATATACATATACATATACATATATATACACACACACAGAGATAGCGAGAGAGAGTGCACCAACCAGTGGTTCCCTCCCCAAATGTCTGCAATGGCCAACTGGAACTGAACTGGGGTGAAGCTGGGAGCAGGAAACTCTATCCAGGTCTCCCACACGTGGGTGGCAGGGACCCAATTACCTGAGCCCTTGCTGCTGCCTCCCAGGGTCTGCATTAGGAGGAAGCTGGAGTCAGGAGCCGGAACTAGTGTGTCTTTTTACATCTTTGAGCCTCCTTGAAATACTCAGTGTGGTGTTTCCCATAGTGGGTGGTCCACCGTGCTTGCAATGCAAAGAGGGAATCCTGTAATCTGCTCTTCCTAGGGCAACCACAGAAGCATCCTTGTGAAGCAAATGTAAATAAAGTCTGTAGTGGAGCTAGGGGTGGGAGCAGGGAGGGAGGCAGGAAGAAGCTCACCTAACCAAGAAGTTTTCCATCCCTATTTCTAAAACAGATCACTGCATTCTGCAAATGATTCCCTAGATCTCTGTCTTGCCCAGGGCTAGTGCTGATTAGGTCAGGCAAGTTTGGGTTAGATAAAAAGAGCTAGGAGATTCGTATAGTGGGGTAGATTTGGGGCAGGACTTTAGTGAACAAATGGCAGAGTTAAACATATTGCATAAGCAATCTTTCCTTCCATTACTGGAAGACACACTGCATAGAGGCAGGGTACTCTTGTTCCCATTGCTTGGCCAACAAAACATCTGATTTCCATTGGCAAAGGGAATGAGATTTCTGGAACCCTAAGTTCTCATCTGTGTTGCAAGACTTTTGTAGGAAGAAATTTACAAACTTTTCAAATTATTCTAATCTGACTCCTCAGATTCAGGCAAAAACACAATGAACTTTCAGTAAATTGTTTATTAGCAAGTTTGAGAGAGAGCTATTTTCAAGCAACCTAATGAAATTGTGGAAACTGTCTTGCCTTTTGGGTGTTGTCTCTAAGTTGAAATTGCTCATGTGCTCATTGGGTTAGGAGCAGTAACACGGTGCTTAGCTTTTGCTGCCGCAGAAGAAAATAGGAGACAGGCTGCTTGCTCCCTGAACAAGAAATGCATGACGGGGAGGTGACAAATATGTTTGAGAAAGCTGAGATATTTAGGAAAGCCTTACTGTTGTTGGTGCTTTATTATTGGTGCTAAATGATGTTTTTAAAACAGAGATCTATTGGCCGGCGCCGTGGCTCAATAGGCTAATCCTCCGCCTTGTGGCGCTGGCACACCGGGTTCTAGTCCCGGTCGGGGCACCGGGTTCTGTCCCGGTTGCCCCTCTTCCAGGCCAGCTCTCTGCTGTGGCCAGGGAGTGCAGTGGAGGATGGCCCAAGTGCCTGGGTCCTGCACCCCATGGGAGACCAGGAGAAGCACTTGGCTCCTGCCTTCGGATCAGCGCTGTGCGCGAGCCACAGCGCGCCAGCCGCGGCAGCCATTGGAGGGTGAACCAACGGCAAAGGAAGACCTTTCTCTCTGTCTCTCTCTCTCACTGTCCACTCTGCCTGTCAAAAATAAATAAATAAATAAATAAATAAGCTAAAAAAAAAAAAAAACAGATCTATCTGTCTCTGTTGCCGCCATTTGGGGATGGAAGATATTCACATTCATTTTCTCTCTCTCTCCCTCTCTCCCTCCCTCTCTAACTCTGCCTTTCAAATCAATAATACATCTTTTTTAAAAATGAAAAAATAGGAGGGGAGTCAGCATTATGGTGCAGTGGATTAAAGTTGTGGCTTGCAACAGCAGCATCACAAATCAGAGTGCACTTCAGCTCCCTGCTGGGGTACCTGGGAACACAGAGGACGATGGTCCCCTGCCTTCCATGTGGGAGACTGGAAGTTCTGGGCTCCTGGCTTCTGCCTGGACCAGTTTCAGCCACAGTGGCCACTTGGGGAATGAACCAGCAGAAGCAAGATCTCTCTCTTTCTCCTCCTCGATCCCTCTGTCTCTTCCCCCCTCTAACTCTGCCTTTCAAATAAATCAATCAGTTTAGGGGAAAAAGGGGAGGGGGTCAGCATTACATACAGAGTAAACTGGTTAGTGTCTCAGCTGCTCCGCTTCTGGTCCAGCTCCCTGCTGGTGGCCTGGGAATGCAGTGGAAGATGGCCTGAATGTTTGGGCCTCTGCTGCCTATGTGGGAGACCCAGATGAAGTTCCTGGTTCCTAGTTTGGCTTGGCCCAGTTCTGGCCATTGCAGCCATCTGGGGAGTGACCCAGCAGTTCAAAGAGCTTTTTCTCTGTCTCTCCCTCTCTCTATGTAACCCTTTCAAAGAAATCTTAAAAGGAAAAAAAAGTTCAGAATTTCTAGTTCTTTTTTCCATGTTTAGTTGAATTATTACAAAAAGAAATTTTGTAGAACAGCTTAAATTTGATAAAGCTGAACCTCTTACCAGTGAGGAGTTAGAGAAAAAAAAAGTTAATAATACAGGGCTTTCCTAAGTGTGGTAAGAGAGCTTTTAACCACTCTATGAAGGTGATAATATTGAACACACAGCAAGAGAAGCAGAAGAGAACCCCTAGAGGAAGTCCCTTAATACTCAGCGGTGTCCTGGGAAAAAAACAGCACACAGACAAGATAATGGCTCAGAGTGAAGAGGAGAAGCTAGCACGTGGGCGAACTGCAGCAGAAAAGCACCTGCCCCGAGGTCGGAAGGGGCCAAGCTCCTTCCCGTGGCTGAGAGTATCGCCTGGCACTAACACAGGAGAAACCCTGCGCTGCAGAAGAGGTTCAGTCTCTAAGATGTGCAGGAATCCATGAGGGAAAGGGTGACCGTGGGGAGCAACAGCATGTCCACAGCTCCCAGCTCAGTGGCCACGGGCTTCTTCAACCCAGAGGTGCAGTGGGGCTCCGGAGGAGCTAAAATGTCTTGATAATGCCCGTAAACAGAGAAGTTACACAACTGGAAGTAGAAAGGGAACACACACAGGAGGGCATTAGGACTGTCACAGCCTGTTAACTGTGAGGGTCCCTGGGCAGTGGGGCAGGAGGTGACACAGGCAGAGCCCAGAAGTCTGCCTGTGAGGAGGAGGCTGAGCCGGGTTCTGGGGAGACCAGGGCTGCCCAGCATTCCAGAGAGGAAGGAGCAGCCCCAAGCGGGTCTGCAGTGGGGGACCCACGAGCATCCAACAGGGTGACCAGCATGCCTGGGAGGAAGCTGCCTGAGACAGGGCACAGGTGGTGGAACCTCAGAAAAATCAGGCTGAGGGGAAGAAGAGTTTATAAAAGTGCATACCATGTGATTCCACTGTGATATAAAAGTTTAGCAAATGCAAGTGATTGATGACAGAGCAGACGGGTGATTGCTGGGGGCTTGGGGGGCAACAGGCAGGGAGGGACGTGAGGGAAGGATGACAGAGGGGTCCAAGGGAACTTTGGGGCATGGTGGATGTGCTCATTACCATGAGGAGATGGCTTCACAGGTTTCCACGCAGGTCAAAACTTACTGCCTGATCTATCATACACACACAATGTATTTTGTCAATTATATATATTTTTTCTAAAATCCTGCATTAGAAATAATGCAAATAAAAAACAGAGTAGCTTCCCACTCAGAGTTGTTCTGGGAAAAATGAAAGGGGACAGGCTACCCTCAGATAGCCTCTGTGCAGCTCCTTCCCAAGCCAGACGATCTGCAAGAGGATTCTTGGTGCTCCAGGGGTTTTTCAGTAATGCACGTGTTGGTGGCATCTGTGTGGCCAGATACTTGTCCATGAAGATGTGACTTCATGCTATTTTTGTGTTTCAGGATTCATGAATCAAGCAAGCCAACATGAAAGACGGATTAATGCAGATGCCCCAAAAGGCACTGTCAGTTTGAGAAGTCAAAGCTGGTTCCAGTCCCTGAAACTGTCGGACTAAGAATGGCTTGAATTGTATTTATGATTTTTCACAATGATTAGCAGATGTGTGACCACAAAAATGCAAATACCGGAGTGGGTGTTGTGGCACCGCTGGTTAAGCTGCTGCTTGGAACACCGGCATCCCATATCAGAGCACAGGTTCAAGTCCCAGCTGCCCCATTTACGATCCAGCTCCCTGCTAACAGTGTACCTGGGAAGTAACAGTGATGGCGAAAGTGTTCAAGTTCCTGATTCACCTGGGAGACCTGGATGAAGCCCCTGGCTGCTGCGGCCATTTGGGGAGTGAACCAGTGGATGGAAGATAGTTTCTCTTGTGGGAGGCAGGGCCCGTCTCCCACACATGGCGCCGAGAGAGATACCATCCTAGCTTGACAAGGCTGGCAAATACTTAGAGCAACAACAGTGGAGACGAGTGGGGCGACAGTTGCGCGCAGCTGGGGAATCGGAGCCTCGCCCCCGAGAGAGATCGAGCAGGGCACGGATTGGTGGGAGAGGACTATAAAGGGGGATAGAGACGGCACAGTTCGTTCGTTCGCTCCTTTTTTCTTCTCTTTACTGTAATAAAAACCCTACTGAAGGGGGATCAACAGCGTCCGGTGTCGTTCATCCGCGGACGGAGGAGCAACATCTCTCTCTCTCTGCCTTTCAAATAAACACATAAATAAATACTTTTTAAAAAAAATACAAGTCCATATAATGTTAAAAACAGCAAACTGGGAATGAATATTGATGAACTGTTATTTTTGGCGGGGGGCTTTTTCAAATTCTGTGCTCCACTATTGTGCTCAAGTTCTATCCCCTGAAGCAAATTACAGTTGTCCCCTTTTATCCACGGGGATTATCTTCCAAGGCCCCTGGTGGATGCCTGAAACCAAGGACAGTGCCGATCTCTATATGTACTATGCTTTTTCTATCCAGATGACATAAATGTATTGCCTTTTTCATCTTTATTAAGCACTCAGCACACACTGTGGCTGTTCCAGACTTCTGCAGCTTGAGGTACAACTAGCAGAACTAGGATGAGTTTCCTTTTTCCTTCTTTGTACTTTCACGGGTAGAAGATGCATTCTCACCATAGATGTTAGCAACTTTTGTGAGAACTTTCACCTTTTCACTTGAAACAAGCACGGCAAAGCTCTTGTTTGGCATCCCCAAATGACCAACATCACTGCTTTTCATACTATTGGGTCATTATCAAATAAGTAAAGGTTACTTGAACACAGGCACTGCTATGCGGGGATAGTGGGTCTCTGACCAAGACAGCCACTAAGTGTCTAGCGGGCAGGCTACGCGGGACCCAGGGCTGGTTCACGTCCTGGGCAGGACAGGGCGGGGTGGCATGACACTGCTTGGAAGTATGGAAAGTAAACCCTGAACTACTACACCATAAACTTAGCAGCTTACAATCTTGCCCATTTATCAGTTCACAATTCTGTAGGTCAAGAGCCCAGCGTGGCCAGGCTCCCTGCTGAGATTATTACAAGACTGAAATTGTCATATGGGCCAGGCTGAGTTCCCGTCTATAGACTTGGGGGAGAAATCCGCTTCCACAGTCATTCAGCTTATTGGCAAATTCCTGGTATTTGTGACTGGACAATTTCATAGCCTAATGTATAAAGATTGATTGTTCCCATTATAAAGATCTACTTAATAAAGTTATTTTATAAATCCTATTTCTTTAAAACTTTGTCTATTCGTGAAACATTTACATTAAGCAACACTGAAGAGACCTATCTATTGGATTGTATTTTTTATGATTAGGGTAAGTCAATTTGTAAACTGATTTTTTAATAAGCCTTTCCAAATACTCTGACTTATAATAGGATCATTTTTGTTAGTTTTCCATTTCTGTGCAGTTCTTTTAACTTATTTTGGAAACAAAAATCCAGTTTTATGAGATATCTCAAAGTTTCAGTTTATCCTTCGTAAAATCAAAATTTGTACGAGTTTGAAAATTACATATTTGATGTGGTTGTGGTGTATGTTCCACTGTTTATTAAAAGAATGTAAGACAATGAAGTAGTTTTTCTCATCTTTCTTCACCTTTCTGCAATCAGATGAAAATTAGCCAAAAACAGGAAGAGGCACAAATGTAAAGTCAATCCTATTTAAAAGTATACATGGAACTGTGCATACTTGGGCTACAGGCTTAAGTCCCAAGCAGAGAGACAGAGAGAAAGGTCTTCCTTTGCCGCTGGTTCACCCTCCAATGGCCGCCACGGCTGGCGCGCTGCGGCCGGCGCACCGCGCTGATCCGAAGCCAGGAGCCAGGTGCTTATCCTGGTCTCCAGTGGGGTGCAGGGCCCAAGCACTTGGGCCATCCTCCACTGCACTCCCGGGCCACAGCAGACAGCTGGCCTGGAAGAGGGGCAACCGGGACAGAATCCGGCGCCCCGACAGGGACTAGAACCCGGTGTGCCGGCGCCGCAAGGTGGAGGATTAGCCTAGTGAGTCGGGGCGCCGGCTGGGTCAGGTTTTGAAGCCAACTCTAATGCAGCTGCCAGAAACTTACAAATTGAGCTAAAAATCGCACCCTTACCACAGCCGTCTTGAGTGTCTTGGGTCAGGTCTGAAAACGTTGGACTCCAAAGCATGGAGTTAAAACAGAGAACCCTGTGATACGACTTTGTGCAGCAGTTTTAGAACTTTTCAAAATAACTTTCATATGCTTTATCTTAGTTTTTACTCTTCCTTCAGACTTGCGGGATACAAGGACAGAGACAAGTTATTGAGGCAACAGAAAGGTTCAGTTACTGGTCTAGTATTACCGAGACCCCGTTTGTGCAGTCAGGAGAGAGTGTACTTTCTCCTGGGCTCCTATGAAAGTCAGCTTATACAATATCAAATCATGGTGATCAGCCACAGACGAAAGCTTACTAAAAACCTGCATGCAGATGTGCAATGGGAGATGTCAAAGGTCACATCTCTCAGGGATGTTTCTAGAACCTCACCTTAGATTCAGTAATCTCATCAAATTAAGTGACACGGAGGTGGAAATTTGGCAAAACAGCAGTACTTTATTTGGCTTCCTTTCATTGTGATTCTTTGGATAAAAGAACTACGGGTGTATTTTAGAAACATTTATAGTCGGAATAAGAAACAGATGGTTGCTGCCAGTTAGCACTGCCATGGAGAGCCAGCTAGCAAACACGCATCAGGCGGGGGAGAGTTACCACGTTCTAGACTTGGGTGTGCCTCTGCGGGACGCCGAGAGCTACACGGCTTCCTCCTCGCTACCGTACGTTAAGTCGCGCACTATCGGCTCCAGGTCTTCCTTGTGCGGCGTCGCGCCGTGATGCTTTGCAAGAGGCTTGCCTTCGTAGTCGTAGCCGAACCACCGCGGAGGGTCGTTACAGCTGTGCTCCTGCCGCTGCACCGCCGCCGCCATCTTCTTAGCGGCCTCCCTGCCACAACAGTGGGTAGCACTGGTTAGTCGCAGCTGTCATCGCTGGGGCAGACCACATTTGGAGCTGGAGAACGCACGGTCACCCGTCAGATTCACTGCAGAGCGTGCTCAACTCGCTGACAGAGAAGGCGCGGGTAACTGTGCTAGTAATAGGGCTCCCAACGCTTGAGTAGCCCTGGGATGCAGCCAGCTGTTCAGAGCTGGACTCCGAAGTGGAGCTGGGACTCAAACTCAATATGGGATGTGGATGTCCCCAGTGATACCTTAAACACTGCACCAAATGCCCGCCCCTCTACTCAGAGTTTAACTCAAAATGGTGGCTTCAATTAGGCGGAGAAATAAGTAAAATGAAACTTTCTAATACTGACAGCCACTGCATTCGTTTTCTCGGAGAGCAGTTCTCCAAGCTTTTCCTGTTTAGTCCTCACTTACCTGGAAATAAGCCTGCAGTATAGCATCTTCAGGCTCCGGAGTTGTCTGCAGCCCATGCGAAGGTCCGCGAGGATTTGGTCAGTCAGCAGGACGCACCCAGAGACGTCCAGAATGTGCAGGTAGTGGCATTTTGCTGACAGCATCTCCATAGCAGCGTCAGTGATCTGAGCACACAGCCAAAGGAAGTAACGTTATTCAGACTCCATCCTGGGCTGATGTAATAAAACACCTAGACCAGGTGGCTCTACCACTCAACATTCATCTCTCACAGTTCTGAGTCCAAGATCAAGGTCAAGATCAAAGTGCCCGCAGATGTGCTGTCCCGTAAGGCCCCTTCTGCTGTTACAGGGGTCTGCCTCCTCGCCACCCTCACGAGGCAGAGAGCTCTCGTCTCTACGTTGTGCCATCACCGACGCTCCGGTCTCACAATCGCTTCTAGACCTGCTGCCCTCCCAAGGGCGCTGCTCCCTCATACTGTCTCACCGGGACTGAGTTCCGACTTGGGAATGGGGGCTGGGAGCTAAACATGCAGTGAGTGCATAATGAACAGAATCAGGAGCTTTGCAGACCAAGTTAGTGGCTTAACCTAAGGTCAGCACAATAAAATATCTGACTCCCATGGCACCAGCAGAATTTATGATCCTGCTGTGATTTTCGTTGAGGAGTCCCCTGGTTTGGAAAGGAAACTTCCTCATCAGTTCCTTGGTAACACCTGTCACGACAACTTGAACTACTTCGAAGTGCTGTAGAGGCAGAACTTGGCTTTAAACTTCACATCCACCCTGCGCCTTCCCGGATTTGGAACCGTGTTTGCCAGCATCGTGTGTTACAGGCCCTGGGACAGGAGCAGGTTACTAGGAGAAAGGTCTGGACGTCTTTGACAGTTTGTGTCAAAGAAAGGTGGAGGGGCCACATCCCACAGGAGCCCTGGCTCAGTCCCAGCTGCTGCGCTTCCGATCCAGCTCCCTGCCAATGCTCCTGGGAAGGCAGCAGAAGACGACCCAAGTGCTTGGGCCTCTGCTACTCGTGTGGGAGACCCAAACAGAGCTCGTGGTTCCTGGCTTTGGTAGGGCCCAGCCTTGACCAAGTGGCCATTTGAGGAGCAAGCCAGTGGATGGAAACTCTCTCTTTCTTTCACTTTGTCTTTCAAGTAAATCACAAAAACCTGTAAAAATAAAAGATGGAATCACCTGGTTCTGGAAAGAGACAAGCAGGTGAGACAGATGTTTGGAGACTGGGGAAGTGGAAGCCACAGAGACCACATGAACCCAGCTCTGAGAAATTCTGCTGAGGGGTCTAGCATCTTGCACATTTGTCCAGATGTTCCTCCGGGGTAATTCAACTCCGCTTCTTGGAATTTTCCACTTACTCAGGGTCTAGCTTTTGAATTTATAGCTAAGCTGAGACTTACTGCAAGAATCAACCAGATCGCTTTTCCCAAAGGAGGTTTTCTTTTTTTCCCCCAACTGATTTAATTTCTCATTTTAAATGTTTGGACATTGTAAAAAACATATGCTAAAAGGCTTGGCTCTCATTTTTAGCGTAAAGTTAAGGGAATAATGCAGAAAAACCCTTCAGTTTGAAGTGTACACTCAATAGGTTTGGAAAAACCTATGTCACCGTCTAAGCATGCCCTTGGTTCCGGAACATGCTCAGGACAGTGAGTGTTGCAGCCGACTCCATTCTGGGTGGGCCTCTGGGGGTTGGGTATCATGAGGAAACAAAGGAAGAAGCCCCCCGAATTTTGGATGTAAAGGACAAGGAGGTGCCAGAAGAGCCCTGGGCAGGTGGAGTTGAAGGTGGCAGGTTCTGTGTGATGCTGGGGGGACTGAAAATGGGCCTGGCAGTTTCTGCGGATCAGATGCTCAAGTTCTACAGAGACTGAGGTGACGGTGCTAAGGTCTGTGGACTGAGGGCTGGGAATTGGGATGGAGCTGACTTGGCTCTGCACAGGACCAGCGTCCCGGTCCCAGCCCCAGTGGGCAGAGATTATCTTATTCCCAACACAGCTCCTCTGCTGCTCTGGGAAAAATGTTTTAGATTATTTTAAAAAGTTATTTTATATTTTAGAAATAATATAAGTACATTACCAAAATAAGTTAGCAAACATAGCAAAGGAAAAACAATCACACATGCATCATCTCAACATCTCTACTTTTAACACTGAAGGATTTGTTACTAGTTCCTCTTTTCACAGCATAATAATAGAGAAATTAATTTTGCATTCCCCACTGGTGCATTCTCATACTACTTCATATCGTCTTCACAATTGCAACCTTTAATAGTGACAAAATGTTTCATTTCATAGAAATAAGTTACTTTACCATTCCATTTTTTGGTAAATTCAGTTGTTTCCAAGTCTTTACCATTTAGGTACCATTTTGATGACTGTTCACATATCTAGCCTGCTCCAAATTTTGGACTGCTTCCCTTAGGAAGAAGGGGATATACGAGGACGTTCAGTTCATGTGGCTCTTGTGGACATCTTTTTACCCATGGCTTCACCAAAGGATCGCACCCACCAATAACATTGCCACAACATGAGAGCCCATTTCATGGAACCCTCGCCACCCACTGGGCATTATCATTAAAAGGCATATAATTTGATCGGGAATAAATCATATTTTACATGATGTTTCGCCTCAGTCAGCTTTATTTTGTTGAATTTTTTCCACACTGTAGGTTAAGTCCCAGCTCTGCCACTCTCTCTGGTTGTGTGACCATGACTAAACAGCTTACATTCTCTGAACCTCAGTTTATCGACTTGTTAAATAGCTACCACTTCTGGAAGTTACTTGCAAATAAAAAAGCAAAATACAAACAAAGAAACACCCACACATCGTCATTCCGTATGTGGAAGGCATTACACTGGGTGTGTATAAATGATATTACCAGGCTTGGAGAGAACGCAGTGAATATGAGTGTCTGCATTTTGAATGATGCCGCTCAGGCCAGCATAGAAACTGGCAAGATGGCTCAGCGAGTGTGCAGCTGGAGCAATGCTGCCCTGCGCCTGGAGCACAAAACCCAGGGCGAACTGCTTTCCAGAGTCCCTCTGGGCAATGCAAGTGAGGCGTGCATTGTCAGGGCATCCCTCGGTGCCGGGGGGCTTTCCTGAGCCTCGGGGAACTGTCTCTGGATGCGTTCTAGGCTTCCGGTGTCCCTGCTGCCTGTCCGTCAGTAATAAATCTCACCATGTAACTTGCTGCATGGGAATGGGTTCCGTCTCACCAGACTCAGGCAAGTTGGTGAACCTGCCTCACATGATCTACACCTCCCTGACAGCTACACCTGCAATTCCAAAGCCCAGGTCTGTCTCTTTTTGCTTACTTATCTTCCCCAGGCATGCACTGAGAAATAGCTTGTCATTGTTATTCTGGAATTTGCTTCAATTTTCCTCTTTTCCCAAGTTCTGATTCTTTTTCTCTAAACATTGCGGACTCCTCCCTCATACCAACGCCATGAAGATCGAAGACAGCAGTGCCGAGTGCCAGAACAGCCAGCTTTTTCTCTTCTCCATGTGGGCCTACATGTGCATGCTTTGGCATTTTATTGTTGTCTTGGATAAGGAAGCAGTGAGTGACCTTGGAGGTGAGGTAGCTGCAGGGAAGAGCTGACCTCTTAGGAGATGAATAAGGTGGCCACTCAGGATTCACCTGTGGGCTTTTGGAAGACCTGACCTTGAAAGAGGATCTAAGGGACTCACATAATGCTGCAGTGGGCTCAGCCGCTGCTTGGGACACTTGTATCCCTTGGCAGAGCACTGCTTTGAGTTCTCTCTCCTCTGCCTCTGATCCAGCTCCCTGCAGATGCTTCTGGGAATGCAGCAGATGATGGCGCAAGTACTTGAGTTCTTACCACCCACATGGGGGTCCCACATGGAGCTCCTGGCTCCTGGTTTTGACCTGGCCCAATCCTGCCTATTGTAGCCATTGGGGTAGTAAACCCATGGATGGAAGATCTCTCTCTCTCTCTCCTTTCAAATAAATAAGTAAATAAATAAGTAAAATAAGTAAAATAAAAAAGTAAATAAATCTTAAAAACAAATGATGATCCAAGTATGACTATGTGTTTGGCTCCCTAAAAGCAACCTGCATGGGTTTATATAGTAGGGACCACAATCCACGACTTCTGGGTGAGGTGAGCCAGGGACTATTCCTGAACTGTCCCAGATGACGGCTGCCAAATCCTGACTCAGCATATTCATCCGCCCCACAATCTGACTGCAGCATTTGAGGGGGCGATGAAAAAGCCTTCTCGTTCTTTATAGCAGACTTCTGGAGGAACATATAGCCCTGACCTTTCTCTTTCCCCAGACCTTTGACGCAGAGCAATGCATTTCATGACATCTCATTTATATTACACATCCCTAGCTTCTAGGTTGCAAAAAACAGTGTCTACCTCATGGTTTCTAGAAGAAATTTCCTCAGTTTCTCCCTATTAAAAAAAAAAAGGAAAAAACATCCTCCACCCTAATTCCTATTCTTACTAGACTCCTGCCTTTCCTCATTCTCCTACTTTCTCCCTTAATTAGCAAAGCCATGAAAAAGCCCAGTCCCCAGGTGCACCTGCCTTATAGCTGCAGTGGTCCCCAGGGAGCCGTGTTTCACTCTGTGTCTGTGCTGTGGCCTCCAGGATCTCTGTGAGCCACCACTGTGGCGGCTGCAGGCAGCAGCAGTCAGCACTGTGCTCCTGATCTGTGCCCTCCTAGGACCAGAAGGACATCTGGCCTCCCCCAACTCTTGTTTTTCCCCTAATATTTATTTAAATTATTTGAAAGGCAGAGTGGGAGACAGAGAGTGATAGAGATCTTCCATTTGCTGGGTCACTCCTCAAATGGCCGCAATGGTCAGGCTGAAGCCAGGAGCCAGGAACTCTATCCAGGTTTCTCATGTGGGTGCAGGGGCCCAAGTGTTTGGGCCAACTTCTGCTGCTTTTCCAGGTGCATTAGCAGGGAGCTGGGTGGGAAGTGGAGCAGCTGGGACTCGAAGGGGTGCCCTTCCTCTTCCTCTTCAGTTCTGGGGCAGCGCCATCATGTGTGTATTTAGTCAATGCGCCATATTAACCCCAAGGTGTCTATTAGCGTGGAGGTATGTCAATAGTATAGCAAGCAGGTGCCCACATGAGATGCTGGCAACGCACATGCAGCTTAACCCACTGGGCCACAAGGCCAGCCCCTGGTTTCCCCACTTCTAAACAAGCCTTTTATTAAATAAAAAGAACTTTGCTGTGAGCTTTCTGGCTTCACTCTGTCATGGTTTACCGCATCTCTCCCCTTGCCTCCGCCTCCTCCGTGGGGCAGCACGGCTAGCCACGGGAGACGCAGGAGGTTCTAGCACGGTTCTCTCAACCCAGCTGCCACACACTGAGCAACACAGGAGCTCAATTTCCAGACTGGCTCCAGTGCAGGGCTGCTTGAGTGTTGGAACAAATCGAATTAAACAAATGCCCAATGCTGTGCATCACAGAGGGGAACAAGGTTGCTAATGACCTTGCAATTCCCAAGGAGTTTTTAAAACATTTTTGTAGTTTTCTTGTCAACTGCACGTTGTTTCCTGTCCACGGATTCTGGCCTTGATTGTTTCCCTTAGAAACTTCTCTGCCTGGTAGTGTCTGCCTGGATGCTCATGTTGAAGAGGGGTGTTCCGGGTGCAGGGGTGGAGATTTGCTGTCTAAGCCCCACTGGGGGAGGCACGGTCAAGGCAGGTGATTTGTTGGGAAACTCCTCAAGGTCAAGAGTTTTAGGCTAGGGCTAGTCAAAGGCCCCCTGAGACAAGATGTTGCAATCGCCTGCCTGGAAAAAAAAATAAGACCTGGCAGCCAAGCTCTGGATATTGGGTTGGAAAAAGTTCTCCAGTGTCTGCACTCACAACTCAGCCGCTTAATTCCCCTCTTCCCTCTCGCACCCACACCCTCAACTACACAGGGTGCTCCCAGCACCGCCACGACCCTCTGTGTTACTCTCTTTGGAGTAATGGGTCTCTATCAGGAGCCTGGAGACATCACCAGGTGTCTGGCTGTCAGGACTGGACAGATGGGGGTTGGGTGCAGGTCACAGTGCATGAGCAGAGGGCAGGGGTGCTGGTCAACACGTCGCAGTGCACTGGCGATCCCCACTCACCACTGCCAAGAACAATCTTGTCCAAAGCATGAAGTGTCAGGGTTGAGAAGCCTGGACGTAGGAAGTCAATCTCCAGGCTTCTTTTGGGGGTGAGGAGGGACATTGGCCCAAAAGTGACAGATCCAGGGAACGATCCGCATCTCCAGTCTTTACTCCAGATTCCTTATTTTCGCTCCCCTCTTAACCCAGTTCCAGGGGCACAAGATGCTGCCAGGTTTGAAGATCATGGTGCAAATTATATATATATATATATATATATTTTTTTTTTTCCCAGCTCTCCCTACTGTTTGTTAGCTTAGGATTCAAAGCTGTCCTTAGTCTGCTAAACAAGTCCCTCTATTTTCATGCTTCCAAAGTGTTTTTCTTTTTTTTTTTTTTTTTTTTGACAGGTAGAGTGGACAGTGAGAGAGAGAGAGACAGACAGAAAGGTCTTCCTTTGCCGCTGGTTCACCCTCCAATGGCTGCTGCAGCCTGCGGCCCGTGCACCGCGCTGATCCGATGGCAGGAGCCAGGTGCTTCTCCTGGTCTCCCATGGGGTGCAGGGCCCAAGCACTTGGGCCATCCTCCACTGCACTCCCTGACCACAGCAGAGAGCTGGCCTGGAAGAGGGGCAACCGGGACAGAATCCGGTGCCCCAACCAGGACTAGAACCCGGTGTGCCGGCGCCGCTAGGCGGAGGATTAGCCTAGTGAGCCGTGGCGCCGGCCCCAAAGTGTTTTTGCTCTTGGCTCTTCCCATGTTTTCCTCACCCACATGGGCCCTTCCTCTTCCTCTTCAGTTCTGGGGCTGTATTATCATGTGTGTATTTATTCAATGCACCATATTAACCCCAAGGTCTCTGTTAGCATGGAGGTATGTCAATAATATAGTAAGAAAAAAGAAAGTAGATTACAGTGTATTTTGGAAAATATTCCATTTAAAAAAAAACAAGCATAAATACAAACTTTTAAATAATTATTTTTAATCTTTTTGTACATAGAAAAATATCTAGAAATTACTTACATGAGGCCGACCATATCTGAGCAGTGGAATGGCAGAGGAATTGTACTTTCTCCTGTAAACTTTTTATCTGTAGCTCAACTTTGTCTACAATGATTACATATTTCTTTTATACACAGATGCCAAGAAAAATGATCAAATACTTGAAAAGGAGACAAAAAGATGATCGCATGCCCTTTCAGTGTCATGCTAGAACACTGTTTAACTTGTCCACCTAAGGAATTCGCCAGAGAATTACGCCTTTGATGTGCTGTTTACTAGTCGCAAGGCCAAAACTCAGTGAAGTTGCATATCAACATGTTATATGTTTGTCCAGGGGAGACGAAAATTATTTCTAGCTGACAGAAGCTATAAACCCAAAGTTACAGCTTTATTGCCGTATAGGACATGGACCAATTTTTGATCTAACCTAACAATCATAATCCAACATTCTCTCTTCAGTTCCTATAAATACGAAATTGATTCAGTGTTTCATCATTTGGATTGTTCTGACATGAATGAATTAAATAAATCTTTGACACGTTTATAGTTGTATCAGAATTATGTTTTTAGCATTTTGAAAGTGCTTTGACACATGAATGAAATCATAAAGCAGTTGCCAATTGGACGATAGGAAAAGAATCAAATGAACACCAAAGCAAGTAAGTTCTAGGACGAGCCCAGCCCCTGGCTGCGGCGCCACCTGGGTGCTCTGGCAGGGCTTCCGTTGGATCTGTCTGAGCGCTGATGCCTTTACTCACCTTGGGACAGCCAGCAACGCTGAGAGACGTGAGGTTGACACAGTAAATGGCCAACGCTCTAATAGTATCGTCTGACAGCTGAGGGCAATACGAGACATCCAAGTGTTCCAGGGTTCGTGAGCTTTTGCAGAACGCCTGTAAGAAATGCCAAGGTCAAAGGGTTTTTTTTTTTTTTTTTTCCATTGCCAAATCTTTATTCAAGTGTTGCATTTATCTAGAGCCACCTTAGCCATAGCGGTTCACTTAGGATACATTTAAGTCTCTGACATATAAACACCGTGTCTTATTTTCACAAAAAGGAACAAAAATTAGCTCCCAAATCTTTTTACAATGAAAGATCCTCACACACCAGCTTCACCAATTGGTAAAACTCAAATGCCTGCTAACAAAATTTAGTCCTCCTGAAGTTAGAACTGGTGACATTTGACTCACTGGGTCAGTAGTTATTAGTGTTATATTCAGCCAAATGAGTTGAGGAAAAGGAATCTGGAGGTGAAATTGGATGGCAAGCACTCTGGAGTTGACAGAGGAATGTGATGCAAAGAGGAATTCTTTAGAGTCAGACAGACGTGGGTTTTAATTTCTTGTCCACCACCTGTTACATCTGAAACTTCACAAGTCATTTAACCCTTTGATGCCTCAGTTTCTTATCTTCAGGAAAACAACACTGTTTTGAAATTCCAAGACGGGCATCAGGAACGTCTAGGGTTAGAAAAGGGCCTGCAAGTCCTTGGAAATCTTCCCTTTATCACACTATCTCTTAATTTTCATGCCTATTTTCAGTACAAGTCGAACTGAGTGATAAAAGCAGTCGACCAGGAAATAAAAGCTTGGAACTCAGCACTTACACCGGAACAGAAGGATTCACCAAAGTACACCAAACCGTGTTTGCCAAAATGCACTAATAAATCAAGCAGGTAGAAACCAGAAATCGTGCCCCATTCACGGTGATACTTCTGGGAGATGTGCCTGCCCCAAGTGTAAGAGTTACACGTAAGTACACGTGCTCAGGCTGTGCCGAGGGTTTGCCTCACCGTGAAGCAGTTCAAGCTCTTAAAGTTCTCGGAGACCGCAGTAAGTCATCACTTACTAGTCTAGCTATACTCGCTAGACTTAGAAAGCCTAGTGGGTTACTGTAAGGTATTCCTTGTCTGTAAGTTAACAGTGGGTGTCCACGGGACAACTTGTTCTTTTCCTCTCAGGTGTAAAGGCAGGACCTGGGCTACAAGATCAGTTCATGGCCATCAGGAGGACGCCAGGGATAAAACCACCAGTTGCCTTCTCTCTCATGTTTTTGCCTGTTCGCTCTCATTTCAGCCCTAAAGACGACTGGCAAGAAGTAGGTAGCCAACTCTTTTCTTCAGCCAGTTCATAGAAGAGGCGGGAAAAGACAGAAGATAAGACTAGGGCCGCGGCATCCCACAGAGCAGGGCCAGCACCCTGGCTTGGCCACTGTGTGGGTTACAGAGCGTCTCCCAGCCCCAGCATCTTCTCCTTGGGGAAAATGGTAGCAATACCCATAGAAAGTGTGCTCGTGCAGGTTATAAAATAACACGTATCTCTGAGACGGCTCCTAACACAAAAGGGATTCTCTCGTTAGTCACGATGCTGCCTACAGTACACAGCAGTGACACTGGTTAGTGCTGTGGTTAGTGCTTGGGCACATAGTGAGCACTCTATAATGTTAACCGACACCTTAACTTTGGCAATGCGTATGTATACTACAATTGGAACAATACAGAGAAGAACTCATCCCCGGTGCAAGGATGGCATGCCAATCTGTGAGGCATCCTCTATTTTTCTCAGTAAGTAGGGAAAAATTCAGGAGATCTGTTGTGCAACATGGTGGCTATAATTCATAATGAGGTGTTGTGTATTTGAATACTGAGAGTAGCCTTTGAATGAATTTAAACAAGAAAGTTTCAATGTTCTCACACCCTCAAAATGTATATGAGCCAATATACATGTTCATCAATGAGGTAACCATTTTGATACATGTATCAAAACATCAGGTTTCACTCCATAAATATGTACATTTGTCAGTTTAAAAAACTTTGCATCTCATTAAGAATAAAATAAATATTAATTATCACTGGGATGTGTATATGACACCAATAATAATAGAGGCACACTTGTACTGAACTTTCCAGAAATCTAAAAGATACTGCTTATTTCACCACAAATCACCATCTTTCCCTGCCCACAAACAGCCAGCAGTGATTACCCCAGCCTCTGATCTCACGCACAGCTTGTCTTTTCCAACTGATTCAGCACTTACGCCACTCAACTCGTTCCTGTATTCTGACTAACTGCATGGAAATCTGTCCGGTCTAGCAACTAAGTGAGCTCAGAAACTGGAAGGGGCAGCTTGCCAGGAAACAGTGAGGCCCCTGTCCTTGGAGATAATCCAGGATAGAGGCCACACCCAGAGGGGCGCAGCTGGGTGTCTATCTTTGCATGACTGGAATCTATGGTCTTGCCTCTCAGCTCAGAGATTCAATAACCTTCTCAGTGAGAGAGCAGTAGGTGTCTCATGGCACTGCCTGGAACGCTGCGAGCTTTGATATCCCCTTGCAAGGATCATATTTGGAACACAGTACATTCTCAATAAATACTAGTCATTTGGCTGACCTTTTCTAAGTGTTCTCAAGAAAATTAAAAAGACTGCTTTCATAATACAAGAACTTTTGTGCTAGGGTCAGCATTGTGGTGCCGCGAATAAAGCCACCACCTGAAATGCTGGCATGCCATAGGAGCTCCAGTTTGTGCCCCAGCTCCTCCACTCTGATCCAGCTTCCTGCTAAAGGCCTGGGAAAGCAGCAGAGGATGGCCCAAGTGTTGAGGCCCCTGCCACCCAGGTGGGAGACCTGGAAGAAGCTCCTGGCTCTTTGACCTGGCCCAGCCCTGGCCATTGTGGCCATCTTGGGAGTGAACCAGCAGATGGAAGATCTCTCCCTCTCTCTCTCTCTCTCTCTCCCTCTCTCCCTCCCCCCCTTCTCCCTTTCCCTCTCTCTCTGTAACTCTGACTTTCAAATAAGTAAATCTTTTTTAAAAAAGGAACTCTTGTGGCTGGCGCCACAGCTCACTAGGCTAATCCTCCGCCTTGCGGCGCCAGCACATTGGGTTCTAGCCCCGGTCGGGGCACTGGATTCTGTCCCGGTTGCCCCTCTTCCAGGCCAGCTCTCTGCTGTGGCCAGGGAGTGCAGTGGAGGATGGCCCAAGTGCTTGGGCCCTGCACCCCATGGGAGACCAGGAGAAGCACCTGGCTCCTGCCATCAGATCAGCGCGGTGCGCCGGCCACAGCGTGCCAGCCGGGGCGGCCATTGGAGGGTGAACCAACGGCAAAGGAAGACCTTTCTCTCTGTCTCTCTCTCTCACTGTCCACTCTGCCTGTCCAAAAAAAAAAAAGAACTCTTGGGTTGCAAAGTAGGAAAACATCACTTTCTACTTAGAGAATGGATAGAGATTCAGGAACCAGAGGAAATTTAAAGCAAGAAAGAATATTTAAACCATCAGAGTAATTTTTTTAAAAGATTTATTTATTTATTTGAAAGTCAGAGTTATACAGAAAGAGAAGGAAAGAGAGACAGAGAGAGAGAGAGAGAGGTCTTCCAACTGCTGGTTCACTCCCCAAATGGCTGCAATGGCCAGAGCTGTGCCGATCCAAAGCCAGGAGCCAGGAGCCTCCTCCAGGTCTCCCATGAAAGCGCAGAAGTCCAAGGACTTGGGCCATCTTCTGCTTTCCCAGGCCATAGCGGAGAGCTGGATTGGAAGTGGAGCAGCAGGGACTCTAACCGGCGCCCATATGGGATGCCAGCACTGCAGGCAGAGACTTTATCCACTATGCCACAGCGCTGGGCCCTGGAGTAATTTATTGAAAGCTGAAACAAGCGTTAAAGGGACACCCAAGGCTCAGAGTGTCTGAGAATTCCTGTGCAGTAGCTCTGCCAACATCTTGGACCTGCTGAATCAGTCCTGCTCCATGCCTTTTTAACGACTCCGATATTCTGTGAACTTTCTCAGAGGCTTTAATAAGCTATTAAACTGTTTAATAAGCTATTGAAACTAAAAATAGCTTATCAACAATAATTCTAAGGTCCCTGATGCATGTCTGGTACCATTCACATCCTTTGAAAATCTGAGGCACAAAGATGGGCCCAATGCTTTATGCTCCAATCGGTGGTGAATTCCAGAACTAAAGTCAAAACTTCTCCTCTCTTACAATTCGCACTTTCCTTACAGATGTGTAGGTCACTTAAGTACTGAAGTCCGTAGGCCTATGTCCACATCATCACTCACGAAATCCCGTCTCCCCCCTTAGACAAGATTCTCATCTGCTCTCTAGCTCCGGTCCTCCAGAACCAAACACATGTCAATGACACCGAGTTTCCTTTCTTGGAAAAGCTACCCCACCCTTCTGCCCAGTCCAAGTCTTTCCTAGTGAAGATAGAGAAATATATAAAAGCGAGCAGATTTGGCTCCCTGCTCACATATCACAATTTTGCTGTGGGATAACAACTTTAAGTCTCTGACAGAGTTGAACCTCCCTCTCCCCCACCCACCCCCCGCCCGGATCTTCTGAGCTGAGTCAGTGTGAAGCTACATTCCTCAGTTGGGTATGTAGAAGAACTGGGTTTCCCTTGAATTTGCTGTCACAGTAATGTGCTTCTGTCGAAGTCCTGACTTAAACCAGCTTGACAGGTGGCAGGTCCTTGCCTTAGACCAAATCATTTCGTGTTTCATGCTCATGACATCCTCTATTGGCTGTTTGCCTCATTAGGTCCTGATGGGGTCTACCGCAACATTGGCTGCTTTTTTTTGTCCCCCTTGTCTGTTGATAATTCTGGAAAGATCTTGTGCTGTCAAGAATCATTTTCTATAATGATTATCTCTGACAGCCTCAGAGGCTAGCATACAACTTACATGATTTTCAGTCGTAAACTAAATACAAAATTCCGGTTTTGAATTCGCATTTGGATCTCCTACATAATATGAGATGTACAGCTGCATCCCCCAAAGATGGGCGTGTTCCCACTCAGCATGAGAGCAAGTGGGAGAGCTCACGGCCCGGGCACTGGAACCAATCCCACAGTGCCATCCTGCACCCGCAGCCCTCCTGCCAGAGGCCAGCCCAGACTCAGGGGACACGCGGCTTTCAGTACAGAGAGGACTCTGTGAAAGGGAAAGGGGACCACAATGGGTCCAGTGCAGGTATTTCCAAAGTACAGCCATGGTGAAACTCGGTACGAAAAGCTACGGTGACCTAGACTGTCAGCTTTAGCTTCGCATTAGCTCAAATGTGGCTCCTTTCACACAGTTCCTCAATTCAGTCTTTGTTATTTTTTAAAATATTTATGGTGTTTATTTAAAAGGCAGAGTTACAGAGACAGAGACAGAGACAGAAAGAAGAGAGGGAGAGGTCTTCCAACCACTGGTTCACTCCCTAAATAGCCACAACAGCCAGGGCTGGGCCAGGCTGCATCCAGCAGGCAGGAGCTTCTTCCTGGTCTTGCACGTGGGTGCCAGGTATGCAAGCACTTGGGCTATCCTCTGTTGATCTCCCAGGCACATTAGCAGGGAGCTGGATCAGAAGTGGAGTAGCCAGGACTTGAACCATTGCCCATATGGGATGCTGGCCCTGCAGGCCGTGGCCCATCCTGCTACACCACAATGCCATTCCCCACCCCCAATTCATTCTTGAGCAAGAAATGCCTCTTCCACGTTCCTACAGCTTTTCCATTTTTTTTTCTCACTTTCTACTTCCATTACAGCTACTCAGATGAGCCTAATTGTGTTGTTTTTGGCATTGATTTTAGCTACTGCTGATTTTTTTTAAAATTAAAGATTTATTGGGGCTGGCTCTGTGGCATAGATGGTTGAACCACTGTTTACAGGGCTGGCATCCCATATGTGCGCCAGTTTGAGTCCTGGTTGCTCCACTTCTGATCCAGCTCCTGGCTAATGTGCCTGGGAAAGTGGCAGAAGATGGGCCAAGTCCATGGGCTCTTGCACCCATGTCAGTGACCCAGATGAAGGTCCTGGCTTCCCCTGGCCCAGCCCTGGCTGTTGTGGCCATTTGAGGAGTGAACCAGAGGATGGAAAACTTCTGTCTCTCTGTCTCTGCATTTCTGTAACTCTGCCTTTCCAATAAATAAATAAATCTTTTTTTAAAAAAAGATTTTAAAATTTATAAGATTTAGAAATCTTTTTAAAAAATATTTATTTATTTTGAAAGCATTACAGAGGGCACGAAGCTGGGGCATGCAGTGGCCTGAGTTCAAATCTTGCTCTTGGAAGTTCTATGTCTGGATAAATTACCCAACCTCTCTGAACCGCAATGTACTCATCTGCAACATGGGAATGACATTGTATGTTAACAGGGCACTGACTTCCTAGAGTTGGGAAAATTCAGTGATTGCGTCTGAGTTTGCCACTGAGCGGTACCCGGCACACAGCGGGCCCGCAGCAAATCACACCTAGAACTAGTATTGTATTCACCGCTTCTGTGTGACTGCTTGCCAAATTTATTCCATCATGAACACCACAGGAAAGATTCTTAGAGAACACATTTTCAAGAAGTATCTCTTAATGAACTTTGTAAGTTACGTAGATGTTCGGCTGGTCAGATATGTTATATGTCATAAACATACGAAGACAAGTAAAAATGTATGGCATGAAAATAAATCTAAAGAAAAGTTCTCGAAGTGCACGCGCTTTCTAGGCACACCAAACACACTGTTTTGTTCATTTGCCAGAGAAAAAGCTTCCTGTGGAGAGGCTTTCTCAGTTTGGTTGTCAGCAAAGCTTCATGGGTTGTGAGATGCACCAATTCCAGGAATTTGGTAAAAACAAGGGAATTGCTTTTAAAATATAAGATGTGGCAGATACATAAAAAGAAGGCAAATGGGGGAAGCTAAAGAACAGAAGGGGTAAGCAGAGAACATAATGTGCCCTGGGAAAACCCAAAGGACAAAAGATTAGGAAATGACCAAAACAAGTAGCCTTGAATTACTTTTGGTAATTAGAATGTGTTGGAAAAAAATTGCAGAAAAGTTACCGGCTTTACATTTTTATCTCCAAAATAAAAATGAGCTGGAGTTGGACTACTCAAAGAGCAATGAGGTATTTTTCTTGTGTTGTAGTCTGCAGAATCATCCACACTTTCTCCATTTCTTGGTAATTTACAAAAAAGGGGGGTACCCCGTGGCCCAATTAGCTGGTGATCCATTAGGTGTGGGACAAGGACCTCAGCTGTAACAACCAGTCTGAAAGACACGAAGAATTTCTATGTGAACAACCAGCTCTATCAACTTTTGTTCTGTTTCTTATCCTTCCTTAAGGAAATGGCAGCCTGGGGCTGGCGCTGTGGCACAGTGGGTGAAGGGGCTGCCTGCCGTGCAGGATCTCACATTGGAGCACTGGTTTCACTAGTTCCCCACTCCTGTGCCTGCAAAAGTATCAGAAGGTGGCCCAAGCCCTCAGGCTCCTACACCCATGTGGGAGACCCAGATGGAGCCCCTGGCTCCCGGCCTAGCCCCAGCCCGCGTCGGCACGTTACAGTGAACCAATGGGTGGAAGATGTCTTTCTCTCTCAGTCTCTGCCTCTCTCATTCTGCCTTTCAAATAAATAAATATTTAAAAAGGAAAAAGAAAGAAAACGACAACCTAGCTGCCACACCACCCTCCTGTGACTTCCCACATTTAAAGATCTCTAAGAAATACGAGTTCATGACCTGTCAGTCCTGCTCTGACCTCCCGCGTTGGGACAGGATGGAGCCAGGGATGATGTAATGCAGGGAGACGGCCAGTTGCAGGAAAGCACAGGGTCTGGAATCTGGCAGGGTTTCTCCGTGACCTTGAACAAGCCATTTGACTTCGAGTTTCTTCATCTCCGAGGGGAGAACAAATCTGTCTACCTATCTCATAGGCTTACTGAAAGAAGGGGATACACTGTATCTTCCGAATAAAAGAGACAGACACAGCACCTTATACACACACTGGCTTTTTATGTGTCCACCGTGGAACCACGGAGATCCTGGGGCCACCCTGTCCCTCACTTCAAGACCGGGAAACATCACCTCCAATGTGATGAGGCCCTTGGGATGAGAAAACACCATGAACAACAGAACTGGAAGTGACAGAAAGGGTTATTAGAACTCATAACATGGGCCGACACCGCGGCTCACTAGGCACACCAGGTTCTAGTCCCAGTTGGGGCACTGGATTCTGTCCCGGTTGCCCCTCTTCCAGGCCAGTTCTCTGCTGTGGCCAGCGCGGATCTGCCTTCGGATCAGCGTGGTGCGCCAGCCGCGGCAGCCATTGGAGGGTGAACCAACGGCAAAGGAAGATCTTTCTCTCTGTCTCTCTCTCTCTGTCCACTCTGCCTGTCAAAAAAAAAAAAAAAAAAAAAAAAAAAAAAAAAAAAAAAAAAAAAAACAAACAAACAAACAAAAAAAACTCATAACATGGAGAAAAACAGCTCCCATGGGACATGCCACAGGCACCCTGGCCACGTTGGGTGAGGCACAATGAGCAAAGCCTGGGCGTGTCACCCAGAAAGAGGATCAAACCCAAATCGGCCTATTTGGTGTAAGAAGCTAAAGAAACAGAGATTCAAGCTAAGAGTTGGAAAGAGGGATTCTGATGTTTATTTTCCCTGCCTTTTTATTTATCCAATCTGACAGGCTTTGGTTAACTTTTGGCAAATTTCATCTTTCATAGGGCTACACTAATGTTCCAGGGGCAGCCAAAGGTGTGGGAGCAGCCTCCTGTGGATTATCTTCCTTTTAACGAGGTCTCTGATAAGCTCTGCTCTGTGGGTGCTCGACATGAGAATAACAGACGTGCACACCCCTTTAGCAAGCTCAGCAGAACTTCAGTTGTCCGGGAGTGGTTCTCCCTGGCGGGGAGTGGGCCAGGAGCCAGTGTTGGCGTGGGGGTGTTCCCAGCTTCAGCTGCTTCTCAGCCAAGACAACACAGTACCCAGGGCTCTCCAGTCTTCCGGGGAACCTTGCAGACTATGGGAAACTGACAAGCTGTCAAATCCCACATCTTTTGAAGTCTGGCAAATTTCTAACTCTGTTGTGCTGCCTCCGCAAATGGAAACACACTGATGTCAGCGGGAACAGAGAATACTGAGCTTGTTTCTTTTGCTCAGTCTTTGAAGAACAGGGTCTAAGTATCTTGGCAGGAGTTCCTCTGTGATTCCCAGCTGGTTCCAGGTGCTCCGGGTCTCCTGGGCCACGTTGTTCTGTTCTAGCTTTTTGAAGGCCATTCTTAGCCTGGACAGCCACCTCGCACACAGATTTTTGTAGCAAAGCTCTTAATTGTTCCAGGTTTCACAGAGATTGAGTTCTCAGATACTCTCACATCTTGAATTCTGCAAGAAGAATCTCTTAGTTCCCTCTCCCAAGGCCCTGTAAAACAATTCTAAGCCTCAGATCCCCTGGGATCTTCATCATAAGCTATTAAGTATTTCCCAATGGTAGCCTGGAGTATTAGACAGGAAGAGAGATTTTCCTGCACAATGTGACCAGTAGACACAGGGTCTAAGTGTCTGGTTGTCCCACCTCCCCAGACAGGCGACTGCAGAATTTCTGCTGCACCAAAAGGCCATGATTTAAAGCCATTTTGGAAAGGAATTCTGTTTGCTGCTTCCCTTGCAACCCATAATATCACTTCATCCCTGGAGAGGAGGTGGAGTTACTAAAATCTCATTCTTTGATAATTCCTGAATGACTCAATCTTGGAAACCAAATAGAGAGTCCTGTTGACTTTTAAAAAATGGTTGCTGTTTGGAGCCAAGATATCTAATCCATTGTTGGCATCACAGTCCATGTCAATGGCTAACAAAATCAATTTTCCTTGAGCACCACAGGGTAGAGTCTACCAACTGGCAAGAATGATGGGTGAGAATCCGACAGAACCAATATATGTAACTAGTTAGAAAGTTCAGTGATTCAGAGAGGTGGGCCTCTGGCTTAGCAGTTAAGACGTTGGTTAAGAGCCCACATCCCACACTGCAGTACCTGGGTTCAATTCCCAGCTCTGGCTCCCAACTCCAGCTTCCTGTTAATGCACACACTGGGTGGCAGCAGTGACGACTCAGGTAATGGGGCTCCTGCCACCCAAGTGTCCCCAACCCAATGCAGGCATTTAGAGAGTGAGCCAATGATGGAGAGCTCTCTTGCTCTCTCACTCTCTCGCCAAATAAATAAAAAGAATCACTGGGAAGTAATCCAGTTCTTGCTCTTAGGCCACATGAACTCAACCTTTGTTACACTCTAGAGACCCATGGTCAAGAGGCTGGCCGCAGGCCATTCCGGGGAGAAGACTCGGATAGGACGGTTGCTCAATAAGGTTGGAGCTCCTGGGACTTTCTGACCTTAGTGTCCAGGCCAGACAGAGCTCCACATCAGTTCTAATGATTTCACATCCCGGGCTCAGGTAGCCCTGGGAGCGAGGACTGAGAATACCGAACCCTCAGTTCCCACTTAGGCTCTGCGTGGAGCAGACTCACATCTACTGGACGTTCCTGAGTCACGCTGAAAGCCACATGAACCAGTGGATCTCGGTTTGCTGTTCTCTCAACTATGAAGTAGATAATGATTGGCCCTACATGGCTGCACTTCCTTGTCCCTTCTTCTTTGATCCCTCATCTCTGTTCTCCTTTATATTTGTAAAGCAAGACAATACTGTTACGAAAGGTCAAATAGAAACGAAAATCAGGAGTTTATAGGGATGGAAATTTATTGCAGTGGTTAAGACATTGGGATGGGAGGCCTGCACCCCATATCAGAGTGCCTGGGTTCCAGTCCTGCCTCCTCTCCTGATTCCCCCTTCCTGCTAATGTGCACCCTGAAAGGCGGCAGCTGATGGTTCAAGTACTTGGGTGCCTGCCACTCATGTGAGAGACAGATTGTGTTCCAAGCTTCTGGTTTTGACCTGGCCCAATCCTGGCTGATGCAGGTGTTTAGGAGAGTAAGCTGGCAGTTAGGAGCTCTCTGCCTGTTTCCTTCCTTTCCTCCCTCCCCCACCCCCCAGTCTCTCTCTGCTGTTCAAATAAGTGAATTAAATAAATACATATGTTTTACAATTGATAATCTAAGAGGCTAAAAACCCATTGAAGACTAAAGGTGAGAGGAACATGTCTCAAATGCTCAAGCAGCTGGGACAAGATTGAGGGCCTCAAAAAAGAAGGGGTCCTAAGAAGGTACTAGGGGAATTGAAAGTTTTAGCATTGCTGCTGCTGCTTACACCCCGCAAACAAACGTCATCAGGTGCCTCTGAGATCATCAAAGGATGTGACACCACTGATCTGGGTTCCCTCACTTGAACTCATCAACAGTGCCATTTGCAAGGTACCAGTAAGTCAGCCTGTGAAGAACAGGCAGCCGAGCTGGGCAGGAAAGACAGAGAGCGCGGGGGAGGCTGAACCCCTGCCACATGCTGCCTTTTTTTTTTAAAGATTTATTTATTTATTTGAAAGTCAGAGTTATTCAGAGAAGGGAGAGGCAGAGAGAGACAGAGAGGTCTTCCATCTGCTGGTTCACTCCCCAAAAAGGCCACATGGCTGGAGCTGCACCAATCTGCAGCCAGGAGCCAGGAGCCTTTTCCGGGTCTCCCACATGGGTGCAGGGGCCCAAGGACTTGGGCCATCTTCTACTGCTTTCCCAGGTCATAGCAGAAAGCTGGATTGGAAGTGGGGCCCCTGGATCTCCAACCAGTGCCCATTTGGGATGCCGGCGCCACAGGCAGTGGCTTTACCAGCTACGCCACAATGCTGGGCCCTGCCATATACTTCTTATTTCTCTTGTGTGGTTATAAATCCTGTGCCCACTGATTTCTCATTGCAGAACGCCAAAAAGCAGACACCTGTCTCTGTTAATAAAGGCAAACATGAGCCCATGCTTGGATTTGAAGAACAACAATTGTTCAAGTTGGAGAATTCCCCTTCCCTTCAGACCAGAAAATCTCCAGAGAGAACAAATCAACCGTACAGGACCCACAATTCATCATCATTTGGAATCAGAGACCTCCAAACCACTTGTAAGTAAAAACAGAAACAAATTCCAACAGAGCTCCCTTAGCCTGCCTGCAGCTGCCACGGCCCAGAGAGAGAGAGAGAGAGAGAGAGAGAGAGTGAGAGAGAGAGAGAGAGAGAGAGGTAGGTGCCTCAAAGACAGTCCTGGAGCAGGCGTTTGGCCTGGTGGTTAAGACACCAGTTAAGCTGCCTGTGTGTCACTCCCATCAGAGTGCCTGGGCTGCACAGCTGGCTCTGGTTCCAGCTTCCTGGCAGCGTAGACCTTGGGAGGTGACAATGATGGCTCAAGTCATAGTGTTCCTGCCTATGGAACCCTATGTGGGAGACTGAATTGCGTTCCTGGGTTTCCTCTTGGCCATTTGGAGAATGGACCAGTAGATGGGAGCACTTGTGTTTTTTTCTCCCTCGTCTCTCCCCTCAAAGAAGACTCTGTCCTAAGAGTAGATGAGAAGGGGCCGGTGCTGTGGTAAAGCCACCACCTGCAGTATCAGCATCCCATATGCACACCGGTTCGAGAACCGATTGCTCCACTTCCCATCCAGCGCTATGGCCTGGGAAAGCAGTGGAAGACGGCCCAAGTCCTTGGGCCCCTGCACCCACGTGGGAGACCCGGAAGAAGCTCCTGGCTCCTGGCGTCGGATCGGAGCAGCTCTCGTCATTGCAGCCATCTGGGGAGTGAACCATCGGATGGAAGACCTCTCTCTCTTGCCTCTGCCTCTCTGTAACTCTGCCTTTAAATAAACAAATGAGTGAATCTTAAATAAAAATCACCCCATGTATAGGAAAAACACACTTTTTCTCTCTATACTCACGCTATTTCTAATACTTCCAGAACATTTCACTTCTAACATCAGACACTTGCAAATTATGAAAAACCTATATAAACATTTCAAAAAATTTGTGCACCATAATGAATTTATCCTTTAATTCCAATTTCCATGAACTTTTTCAAGTATTCTTGTCTAGAGCAAATACAATACTGTCTGACATGCACTAAGCGCTAAATCAATGTTACCTACCAACTGCCATACAGTATTAGATTTGCTGTGTATAAACTTACTCCAGTTCACTGGTCCAAACCTCAACATTAAAAAAAGTTTATAATGATGTTTTCAAAATCAGATTAGCTCGGTGTCCACTACATAGAAATTCAAATCCAAAATATTTCAGTTCAGTCACTAAGCAAGAAGCCACATTTTCTTTTTTTTTATTTTTATTTTATTTTATTTTTTTGACAGGCAGAGTGGACAGTGAGAGAGAGAGACAGAGAGAAAGGTCTTCCTTTGCCGTTGGTTCACCCTCCAATGGCCGCCGCGGCCGGCGTGCTGCAGCTGGCGCACCGCGCTGATCCGATGGCAGGAGCCAGGAGCCAGGTGCTTTTCCTGGTCTCCCATGGGGTGCAGGGCCCAAGCACTTGGGCCATCCTCCACTGCACTCCCTGGCCACAGCAGAGAGCTGGCCTGGAAGAGGGGCAACCGGGACAGAATCCGGCTCCCCGACCGGGACTAGAACCCGGTGTGCTGGCGCCACAAGGCAGAGGATTAGCCTAGTGAGCCGCGGCGCCGGCCTAGAAGCCACATTTTCACAAAATAAATGACAGTCACTGGACATGAGACAATTTGAGCAGAGTCATACAAGAAGGCAGGGAGTAGCCTCATCAATCATTTAAATTGTTTCCGATTCCATAATTGCAAATAATATCCTACTGTCACGTTAAGGAAGCTTAAGAATCCTTCTGAACACACGTGACGGAAATACTCAAACTGAGGTGTGACACAGGCCCCAGCCGTGGGGGCGCAGCCCTGCAGGCCGCACTGTGGCGAGCGGGAAGGATGGGCGGCGGTCACAGCCACGTGCAACGCTCAGCAGGGCCAGCCGCCTGCCCACCCAGCCCCGCCACAGGCTCCCAGCTCCCGCGCCCTCCCGCGGTCTCAGGATCTGATTCAGAGCCTCCCTCACCCTCATCACTCCTCCTGGATGCGCCCGATTCAGCCAACACCCACACAGCCCAGGGGAATGCTCCAGCCTTCCGGTTGTCTCTCATTCCCAGCGTCCAAACAGGAGAAACGCTGAACAAGCTGAGAACCCGCGAGTCTTCCGAGGTCTGTCAGATGACAGCGGTCACGGGGCAAGCCGCCAGCCTGAGAACCGGAGTCACAGGTGAACACCGAGAACCGGGGCTGGCCCGGAACCGAAGCCTGCGCGGGATCCAGGATCAGCAGGAATACCGAACGGGTAACGGACTGACTGCTGGAGGCTGAGACCGGGCTGGCTTGAGAGACGTCCTCAGGCCCAAGGTGAGGGGGTCTGCTCGCTTCCAAGGGTTTTGTCCCCAGGGAGGCCAGCCAGGTTCTCAGGGTGAAGGTAGAGGAAAAAGTCATGCTTTAGGCAATGGGAGGGGGCAAGTAACCATGTCTGAGTATCCCTGAGTGTCTGATCCCAGGAAAAGAACAGGCCTCTCTCGCTGAAGCCTGTCCTCGAGGGAAAGTACCTGATTAATGTGGTTCCACCCGAGTGGAACAAGGGGGTAGGGGTGGGGATGGGGGATGGTGTGAGCATGTGTGTATATGTGTGGGTGTGTGTATGTGTATGTGTGTGTGGGGTGTGTGTGATATGTATGTGTGCTATGTGTGTGTTTGAGTGTGGTGTATCTATGTGTTGTGTGTATGTATGTGTGCATGTGTGTTGCACGTGTATGTGGGTGCTGTGTGTGTATGCATGTGTGTGCAGGGGTATTGTATATGTGTGGGAGTGTGTGTGGGGTGTGTGTATGTATGTATGTGTGGGGGTGTTATCTGTGTGTGTATGTGTGTGGGAGTGTGTTTATATGTGTGGGTATGTGTATGTATGTGTTGGGGGTGTACTGTGTGTGTGGGTGCAATGTATGTATATGTATGTGTGGGTATGTTGTGTGTATGTATGTGTGAGTGTGTGTGGGTGTGGGTGCTGAGTGCAATGTGCGTGTATGTATGTGCAGGTATGTTGTGTGTATGCATGTGTATGTTGTGTATGGGTGTGGATGCAGAGTGTGCATATGTATATGTAGGGGGCTGTTGTGTATGTGTGTGGGTGGGTGTGATGTGTGTGTATGTGTGTGGGGGTATGCTGTGTGTATGTGTGTGGATGTGTTATGTGTGGGTGTAGGTTTGGGTGTGGTGTGTGTATGTATATGTGGGGGATGTTGTGTATGTGTGTGGGGTGCGATGTGTGTGTATGTGTGTGGGTGTGTTATGTGTGTGCTGCGTGTGGGTGTGGTGTGTGTATGTATATGCGGGGGAGGTTTGTGTATGTGTGTGGGGAGGTGTTGTATTGGGGGGTATAGGGGGGATGTGTATGTATGTGTGTGGGTGGGCGGGTGTGTGGGTGCATGTATGTGTGTGAAGGGAAACACTGAACTCCGGGCCTCTCCAGCCTTCCACATTGAGACAGGACAAAGCCCAACTCCAGTCCTCACTGACCTTCCTGTCTTTGCTGTTTGGGGGCATTAGGAAAGTGAACTCAGTCCTGGGGCCAGGCCATCTAAAAGACTGAGAATTAATCACAGGAATGTAGAACGGGTTCCCTCACCCCATGCCTTACGGCCACACAAGGGCCCTTGTGTAACAGCACAACAAAAAAGATCAGAACCCATACAAAACACTCTTTCTTTCTTTCTTTCTTTCTTTCTTTCTTTCTTTCTTTCTTTTTTTTATGGACAGGCAGAGTGGACAGTGAGAGAGAGAGACAGAGAGAAAGGTCTTCCTTTGCCATTGGTTCACCCTCCAATGGCTGCCGCGGCTGGCGCGCTGCGGCCGGCGCACAGCGCTGATCCAAAGGCAAGAGCCAGGTGCTTCTCCTGGTCTCCCATGGGGTGCAGGGCCCAAGCACTTGGGCCATCCTCCACTGCACTCCCTGGCCACAGCAGAGAGCTGGCCTGGAAGAGGGGCAACCAGGACAGAATCCGGCGCCCCGACCGGGACTAGAACCTGGTGTGCCGGCGCCACAAGGCGGAGGATTAGCCTAGTGAGCCGCAGCACTGGCCACAAAGCACACTTTCAAAGCACAATGGGGGGCCAGCGCTGTGGCATAGTGGGCTAAGCCTCTGTCCGTGGCACTGACTTCCCATAAGGGTGCTGATTCGAGTCCAGGCTACTCCTCTTCTGATCCAGCTCCCTGCTCATGGCCTGGGAAAGCAGTAAGAAGATGGCCCAAGTGCGTGGGCTTCTACACCCGCGGAGGAGACCCAGAGGAAGCTCCTGGCTTCGGATCAGCACAGCTCTAGCTGTTGCAGCCATTTGGGGAGTGAACCAGCACATGGAATAATCTCTGTCTCTCTCTGCCTCTCTGTAAATCTCTGCCTTTCCAATAAAGAAATAAATCTTTAAAAACAAAGCACAATGGAATGAGGCTAGAAATCAACAGAAAGATAGCTAGGAAATCCTAACATATTTAGAGATTAAACAAGACACTTCCAAATAACACATGGGTCAGAGAGAAATTTTCAAGAGATATTTTTAAATCTCTTGAACTGAATGCAAATACAAATATAACTTATGAAAATTTGTAGGGTACACCGAAAGCAGTGCCTAGGGAGAGATTTCTAGTATTTGGTCTGTGTATTAGAAAAGAAGAAAGATCTAAAATCAACGATCAAAACTTCTGTCTTAAGAAACTAGAAGAGCAAATTAAATCCAAAATAAGCAGGAAAAAATAATAAAAATTAGAGCCAATATGATGAAATTAAAAACAGAAAAATAATAGAGAATTCAAGGAAACCAAAAGCTGGTTCTTTAAAAAATTTATGGGGTTGGTGCTGTGGCATAGTAGGCTAAGCCGCCGCCTGTAGCACTCACATCCTATATGGGCACTGGTTCATGTCTCAGCTGCTTCACTTCCAATCTAGCTCTCTGCTGATGGCCTGGGAAAGCAGAAGATGGGCCAAGCACTTGGGCCCCTGCACCTATCTGACACTCAGAAGAAGCCTCTGGCCTCTGGCTCTTGGCTGTAGATCTACCCAGCTCTGGCCATTGTGGCTATTTAGGGAGTAAACCAGCAGATGGAAAATTTATAGCTTATTGTGGGATACAAGGTTGATATACAAGGGGAATATTCCATCTGCCCACTTTGGCCTTGTATGCACTCCTCCTCCAGTATTCAATCAGTCCCACCCACACATGAGTGGGAAGGGAGAGGCCTGCCTTTGGGGCATACTAACACAGTACATGCTGAGATGGACAGTGTGATACAAGTAGACGTAGACTTGGGCTGAAGAAAGATGAAAAACACTCCTTTCTGGGGTGAGGGACACGGGAAAGTTGCCACAGTCAATGTGCAAGATTACTAAATGAATTGGGATGTTGGAAAATAAGCTTAAAATAACAGCTCTAGGGGGCTGGCGCAGTGGGTTAAAGCCTTGGACTGCAGCACCAGCAACACAAATGGGTACCAGTTCCAGTCCCGGCTGTTCCACTTCTGATCCAGCTCCCTGCTAATGCACTTGGGAAAGCAGTAGAAGATGGCCCAAGTCCTTGGGCCCCTGCACCCACGTGGGAGACCTGGAAGAAGCTCCTGGCTCCTGGCTCCTGGCTTCAGATTGGCTCAGTTCTGGCCTTTGTGGCCACTGGGGAGTGAACCAGCAGATGGAAGACCAACTGACCTCTATCTCTACCTCTGTCTGTAACTCTTTCAAATAAATAAATTAAAAAAAAATGCTAGCCCTAATATTAAACATACTTAATACTGGGTTCAGTGAGGTGAAGATAAGCTTGGTTTTCCCTTATCTTTCACTGCTGTGAATTTAAATAATATCTCAAACACCATTTTACTGGGTCATTGGCCAATAAAACCTTAACACAAGATATTCTTAAAATGTGGGGGAAAGTGGAATGGAAAGATAAGTTTATTTTGGTGAAAAAGTTTTGAAATCATATATATTAGGGGTCTTCAAAATTCTTACATGGAAATTGCGTGTAAGGAAAAACTGCATGGATTCCAGAATATTTTGCACCAAAATAAACTTCTCTTTTAATATCATGTTCCCGTGATCTTTGAAGTTCCCTCATATTCTGCAGATGAATTAAAAAGATCACTGTAGGTGTGTGTGTTAATATAGTCACACATCACTTAATGATAAAGGTAAAATCTGAGGAAGGTGCCGTTAGGTGATTGTGTTGTACAAACATCACAGAGTGTAGCTAGCGAACCTAGATGGTTGTCACAGCCTCATGATGCAATCAAAGGATACCGTAACCATGGCATACATAAGACTGCTACTGGTGTAACACCACGCACTGTTGTACAGTAAACTTTTTGTTCTTATAAATAGCAGGAGTAATGATAAAAGTCTAGCAAATACATAAACGCTTAATATAGTTGCTTACTGGCCAGTATATAACTGGACGTGCTGCAGCTCTGTGAAGGCAGCACCCCAGGTTGGTTTACAGCAGCAGCAGCACTCCAAACACATGAGCCGGGCATTGTGCTGCATCAGGATGGCTTATGATCTCACCAGGTGACACGGATTTTCCCGCTGCACGGTAATCTCTGGAACCAACATTGTGTATGTGCCTTTGCTGACTGTCACTACGTAACACAAGACCATAGGTGTTCCATGTTGTGAACAAATCCATTTGTATTTTGAAAAGAAAATAACATTCCTAATGAAATACAGTGACCCATTTTCTATTTACCTGGTGTTTTTAACTTTTTATATCAGTCTCCCTTCTACCTGGTTTATTCTCCTATTCTCTGTAATACTAGCAATAGACATTTATGTAGAGTTATATTTTAAGTACTCTTCATAAATTTATTTGGTCAATTATAATTTGAGTACCTCCAAAAATGCATTCATTCAAAGGAATAATAGTTAATAAATTATTTCTTAAAAGAGGATATTCAAAACAATTTCCTTACCATTAGAAATAATTTGGTTGTCCATGAAGACATAGAAAACCTAAATAGACCCATAACTGAAACAGAAATTGAAACAGTAATAAAGGCCCTCCCAACAAAGAAAAGCCCAGGACCAGATGGATTCACTGCTGAATTTACCAGACATTTAAAGAAGAACTAATCCCATTTCTTCTCAAACTATTCAGAACAATCGAAGAAGAGGGAATCCTCCCAAATTCTTTCTATGAAGCCAGCATCACCTTAATCCCTAAGCCAGAGAAAGATGCAGCACTGAAAGAAAATTACAGACCAATATCCCTGATGAACATAGACGCAAAAATCCTCAATAAAATTCTGGCCATTAGAATACAACAACACATCAGGAAAATCATCCACCCAGACCAGGTGGGATTCATCCCTGGTATGCAGGGATGGTTCAACATTCGCAAATCAATCAATGTGATTCACCACATTAACAGACTGCAGAAGAAAAACCATATGGTTATCTCAATTGATGCAGAGAAAGCATTTGATAAAATTCAACACCCTTTCATGATGAAAACTCTAAGCAAATTGGGTATAGAAGGAACATTCCTCAATATAATCAAAGCAATTTATAAAAAACCCACAGCCAGCATCCTATTGAATGGGGAAAAGTTGGAAGCATTTCCACTGAAATCTGGCACCAGGCAGGGATGCCCACTCTCACCACTGCTATTTAACATAGTTCTGGAAGTTTTAGCCAGAGCCATCAGACAAGAAAAAGAAATCAAAGGAATACAAATCAAGAAGGAAGAAGTCAAACTATCCCTCTTTGCAGACGATATGATTCTGTACTTAGAGGATCCAAAGAACTCTACTAAGAGACTATTGGAACTCATAGAGGAGTTTGGCAAACTGGCAGGATATAAAATCAATGCACAAAAATCAACAGCCTTTGTATACACAAGCAATGCCATGACTGAGAAAGAAGTGCTAAGATCGATCCCATTCACAATAGCTACAAAAACAAATACCTTGGAATAAACTTAACCAAGGACGTTAAAGATCTCTACGATGAAAATTACAAAACCTTAAAGAAAGAAATAGAAGAGGATACCAAGAAATGGAAAAATCTTCCATGCTCATGGATTAGAAGAATCAACATCATCAAAATGTCCATTCTCCCAAAAGCAATTTACAGATTCAATGCAATCCCAATCAAGATACCAAAGACATTCTTCGCAGATCTAGAAAAAATGATGCTGAAATTCATATGGAGGCACAAGAGACCTCGAATAGCTAAAGCAATCTTGTACAACAAAAACAAAGCCGGAGGCATCACAATACCAGACTTCAGGACATACTACAGGGCAGTTGTAATCAAAACAGCATGGTACTGGTACAGAAACAGATGGATAGACCAATGGAACAGAATTGAAACACCAGAAATCAATCCAAACATCTACAGCCAACTTATATTTGATCAAGGATCTAAAACTAATTCCTGGAGCAAGGACAGTCTATTCAATAAATGGTGCTGGGAAAACTGGATTTCCACGTGCAGAATCATGAAGCAAGACCCCTACCTTACACCTTACACAAAAATCCACTCAACGTGGATTAAAGACCTAAATCTACGTCCTGACACCATTAAGTTATTAGAGAACATTGGAGAAACCCTTCAAGATATTGGCACAGGCAAAGAATTTCTGGAAAAGACCCGGGAGGCACAGACAGTCAAAGCCAAAATCAACTATTGGGATTGCATCAAATTGAGAAGTTTCTGTACTGCAAAAGAAACAGTCAGGAGAGTGAAGAGACAACCGACAGAATGGGAAAAAATATTTGCAAACTATGCAACAGATAAAGGGTTAATAACCAGAATCTACAAAGAGATCAAGAAACTCCACAAAAACAAAACCAACAACCCACTTAAGAGATGGGCCAAGGACTTCAATAGACATTTTTCGAAAGAGGAAATCCAAATGGCCAACAGGCACATGAAAAAATGTTCAAGGTCACTAGCAATCAGGGAAATGTAAATCAAAACCACAATGAGGTTTCACCTCACCCCGGTTAGAATGGCTCACATACAGAAATCTAGCAACAACAGATGCTGGCGAGGATGTGGGGAAAAAGGGACACTAACCCACTGTTGGTGGGAATGCAAACTGGTCAAGCCACTATGGAAGTCAGTCTGGAGATTCCTCAGAAACCTGAATATAACCCTACCGTTTGACCCAGCCATCCCACTCCTTGGAATTTACCCAAAGGAATTTAAATTGGCAAACAAAAAAGCGGTCTGCACCCTAATGTTTATTGCAGCTCAATTCACAATAGCCAAGACCTGGAACCAACCTAAATGCCCATCAATGGTAGACTGGATAAAGAAATTATGGGATATGTATTCTTTAGAATACTATACCGCAGTAAGAAACAACGAAATCCAGTCATTTGCAACAAAATGGAGGAATCTGGAACACATCATGCTGAGTGAAGTAAGCCAGTCCCAAAGGGACAAATACCATATGTTCTCCCTGATCGGTGACAACTGACTAAACACCAAAAAGGAAACCTCCTGAAGTGAAATGGACACTATGAGAAATGGTGACTTGATCAGCATAGCCCTGACTGCTAATGGACAACTTAATACATTATCCCTCTTAGTATTTTTTTTGTCTGTTCTACTTAATATGACTGGTTTAATTCTGTAATTATCACACAGTTATTCTTAAGTGTTGAAAATTAACTGAAATGTGATCCCTGTTAAACATAAGAGTGGGAATAAGAGAGGGAAGAGATGTATAATTTGGGGCATGCTCGGGCTGACTTGCCCCAATTGGTAGAGTTGGAAACATACCAGGGGATTCCAGTTCAATCCCATCAAGGTGTCATGTGCCAATGCCATCTCACTATTCCAAGTGATCAATTTCAGTTCACAATTGATCATAATGAAAGGACTAAGAGTCAAAGGGAGCACATAAACAAGTCTAGTATCTGCTAACACTAACCGATAGAATAAATAAAGGGGAGAGTGATCCAACATGGGAAGTGAGATACTCAGCAGACTCATAGAATGGCGGATGTCCTAAATAGCACTCTGGCCTCAGAATCAGCCCTAAAGGCACTCGGATCTGGCTGAAAAGCCCATGAGAGTATTTCAGGCATGGAAAGCCAAGACACTCTGGCAAAAAGATCTCTGTGAGTGAGATCCCAGTGGAAAGAACAGGTCTTCAAAGAGGGAGGTGCCTTTCTCTGAAGGGAGGAGAGAACCTCCACTTTGACTATGACCGTGTCTAAACAAGATAAGAGTCGGAGAACTCAAGGGGCTTCCATAGCCTTGGAAACTCATGACTGGAGCATAGGGAGATTACTGATGCCATAGACAGGAGTGTCAATTTGTAAAGTCAACAACAGGAGTCACTGTGCACTTACTCCTCATGTAGGATCTCTGTCCTTAACGTGCTGTACACTGAGGCTTAATGCTATAACGAGTACTCAAACAGTATATTTCACTTTGTGTTTCTATGGGGGTGCAAACGATTGAAATCTTTACTTAATGTACACTAAACTGATCTTCTGTAAAAAAAACAAAAAAAAAAAAAAAGAAATTATCAATTCCCAACTTGACTCTCACTGGGATTAAACATGACATGAGGTCTGATCTGATTTCATCATCATTTAAAAAAATCATTTATTATTTTTCACTTTATGTTTCTGTGTGGGAGCAAACTGTTGAAATCCTTACTTAACGGCTCACTAGGCTAATCCTCCGCCTAGCGGCACCGGCACACCAGGTTCTAGTCCCGTTTGGGGCGCCGGATTCTGTCCCGGTTGCCCCTCTTCCAGGCCAGCCCTCTGCTGTGGCCAGGGAGTGCAGTGGAGGATGGCCCAGGTGCTTGGGCCCTGCACCCCATGGGAGACCAGGAAAAGCACCTGGCTCCTGGCTCCTGCCATCAGATCAGCGCGGTGCGCCGGCCGCAGCGCGCCGGCCGCGGCGGCCATTGGAGGGTGAACCAACGGCAATGGAAGACCTTTCTCTCTGTCTCTCTCTCTCTCTCACTGTCCACTCTGCCTGTCAAAAAAAAAAAAAAAAGGTATACTAAGCTGATCTTCTGTATATTAAGATAATCGAAAATGAATCTTGATGTGAATGGAAGGGGAGAGGGAGTGGGAAAGGGGAGGGTTGTGGGTGGGAGGGACGGTATGGGGGGGGGAAGCCATTGTAACCCATGAGTCGTACTTTGGAAATTTATATTCATTAAATAAAAGATAAAAAAAAATAAAAATAAATAAAATGATTAGGTCATAAATGGTGTAGAATAAACGGAAAAAAAAAGAAATAATTTGGTTGTCAATATCTGTTTTATGTGCTTAAGTACAAATAAATTATCAAACTATGAAGCGGTCTTCAAAAAGTTCATGGAAAGTTAATTCTGTGTCCCTGGCTTCCACCCAGTCCAGCCTTGGCTGTTGCAGACATGTGGGTAATGAACCAACCAACAGAATATCTGTTTCTTTCTCTCTGCCTTTCAAATAAAATGTAAATAAACATATAAACATTGAAAATATATGTATAATCTTATAGCATCCCTACATACAATTTGCATGTTATAAATATATTTTATACACACTGACATATGTACGGAATCTAATATATACATGTATTTAATTTCCACAATATACTAGGTAGGTAGTAAACACGTGCGACCTCAATGTGCTAACATCTATACAAATTGAATTGACACACACCATCAGTAGGTGCACATTTACATGTATATGTACATGTAAACACACACAGTGCACATGGTTCATAGTCTCTGTGTTGGGTCCTGATGAAGCTTCCTCCCTCCCTTTCTTGACCAGCTACCTCAATCTTCTAAGATTGAAATCATCACAAATTCTTGTTTAGCTGCAAGATTTTCACTCACAGATGATCTGCACATAAATGCACAAATTCATATACGTGGATATTACACTAATGTATTTACAGCATTCTTCATCCTCAAAAGGGAATGAGAAATGCAAACGATTAAGGAAGTATAAAAAGGAACCAGAGTACATTACTGGATTTATTCCATTGGTTCCATCCAGAACACTAAATAAGACAGAATTTCAAATTTATCTGTACTGTTAACACCTCCAGTGAAACTTGCTCCTTTGCCAACCTCGACAGTCTGTTATTTAATGAAATTCATAAAATGCCCAAGAAAAAGATTTCTTAAGAAATGCTAAATTAGGGTTGTATTAACAACCTCTCCCAAAATGTCTTTCAAGAGCACCAAATAATTCTAATTTAACATAATCACCGAATAGCTCATGTTCTCAGAAAAGAAAAACTCAAGTTAGAGAAAGTAATTAAAGCCAGAGTCACAAGTCAATACGTTGGCAGTTCCAGATACTCAATCTGCGTGTGCTGTGGTTTCCAGTAAAACACTAAAATGAGGTAATTTTTTATTCTTATTATGGTCATGACTCTTGCAAAACCTGAGCAGGGTAAAAATAAATGTCTTCATTTTTCTCATTAAATGCATTCTGTGGAGTGTTTTCAGTGTCTCTTGCTAATGAGACTCTCTCAGATCTTTAACTTGCATGCAAAAGGAGAGAATTCCTGATGCCCTGAGGGTAATCTGAACATGTTTAATGCAGACTGAATCTCAATTTAATCCATTTCTTTGATTCCCCCTGTCTCTGTAAATCCAGATACAGATTGTGAACTTGGTTCCTGTGTCACTCTCTCCCCTCCTTGTCTGTCTGCTGCCTCTCAGACTTACTACCTGGGCTGAAAGAGGCCAGGAGGAGAGATTACCATGTGCCCGGAAGAGGTAAAACTTTGAAAAGTCACAACACACAGAAAAAGAGGGAAGTGGGATTACGAGAGAGAAAAATTTCCTTTTTGTGAACCTGAGTAGATTAGCTGATCTTGCGCAACTAGTAAAGAGAATTCTGTATTTTCATAGCCCTGGGTGCCATGCTTCTTTTCTATTTTCTCTTTCAGAGCACTGAAAATAAATACATACTGATTTTTAGAAGACTAAAATTTTCAAAAGATATGCCAGCACTCAGCTTTATGCTCAGAGTAAGGATAAATGCTTTCATCTAAAAATCTCATCACACCTAAAATAATATAATTATTAGACTATACAGAGTATACACACACAAATAAATCTAGAGCCCAAAGATTCAAAATGTAATGCAGAAAACACTGGTCTCATAAGTTAGCCTCAGATTTGGTCAATACTGTCTTATGCCAAGAAGCACAACAAATTATAGCATGCAGATTGCATGCAGGAATGCAAGAAGGCACAAGCGACAGACAGGAGGCTATGTCATTACTGTGGTAGGTTTCAGGATTTCTCAATAATTTACAGTTATTGGTCAAATGTAAATGATCACCATATACGAAATACAACCCAACATTATGAACTTTAATATTTTATTGCTTTATTTGAAAGTCCTTTGGTCTATCACCTTGCCAAAGACCTATTGAAGCCTGAGTATGTCATATTCATGAATAAAGCTTTGTGTAAATGCATTCCTTAACCCTTAAATTAACTGCAGTATATAAGTCATGGTTTAAGCTTTTTATTTATTTTTTAAAATATTTATTTATTTATTCAAAATGCAGAGTTAGAGAGGGGAGCAGAGAGACAAAGAGAGAGAGAGGAAGAGGGGGAGAAAGAGAAAGAGAGAGAGAGAGGTCTTCCATCAGGCTGAAGCCAGGAGCTTCTTCCAGGTCTCCCATCTGGGTGCAGGGCCCCAAGACCACCTTCTACTGCTTTTCCAGGTGTATTAGCACAGAGCTGGATCAGAAGTGGAGCAGCCGATGCCCATATGGGATGCTGGCACTGTAGGCGGCGGCTTCACCAGCTATGCCACAGTGCCGGCCCCCATAGCTTGATCTTAAAGGAGTCTCTTGGATTTTTCTGCTAGTAGGTTACACCCATACTCCCTCTCAACTGTGTGTTTTAGCTTTACATGTAAGTACATTTTAGTCCTCTGCTAATGTTTATCCACATCTCTTTCTCGAATTCTTGCTTGTATTGAGACAAGCCATCTGATGACATCTTGACGACCCAGCAACCCCACAACACTTTCTTCCTCTTCATTCCCCAGGTTTTCACGAGTGGTTGGGGTTTTAAACTCTCCAGACACATTCTTCTAGAGCTTGCAGTGGGTCTAAGTTTCCACATTATGAAGTGC